>NW_015552625.1:200440-205498 GCF_001515605.1 Sinocyclocheilus anshuiensis | reverse complement strand
TATAACAAATTTAAGTAATGTAACACTGTTATTTTAAATTAAACTGTTATTTTAACATTTCTAAAAAGCACTGCTTATCATTTTACTTGTAAATTAAATTAAGTTAAATTGCATTAAATTAAATAAACAATATTTATAGTAAAATACTTATTTTAATCTTTGATAATATGATCATGTAATGTTAATGTAATATCATGCAACTTTTAATTAATGTGGTTGTATTATATTTTCCTTTTATTTTTAAACTGTGCTTTGTACTTGAGACTAATTTAGAGCTTAGGAATAAGTATGAAGATGACGAAATGTAATACAATGCTTTACGATCCCTTCTATCAAATAAAAGACAGAAAGAAAATCAGAATTGAGGAATGCTTAAAAAATCATCAAAATTGGTGCTTTTATAACAATACAAGAAACTAAAGCTATAGAACAAACTAAATTACACCAAAACTAATTTTAAGCCCAACTATTGTGACCTACAATAACAAAACATCCCTTGTTGTGAGGGAGTTAGAACAGCTGTTGTAATGTGGTTAATAATCCTACACCACCCATATCATTGGGATGGAGTGACCCATATCTGCCACGCACGAGAGGGCTGGTGCTGATCCCCACAGCTCGTCTCCTGTCTCCCTGAGCTGAATGCACCGCCTGGAATTATTAATTATACTAAAAGACATTTAATTTATTTTGAAAAAATAATTTAATTATTGTAAAAAAAATTATAATAACAGCAAAATAAGAAAAATATAAAGTCACTAAAATGCCATTTCATAATGCTACTGTTAAGTCTCTTAACTGGGTAACTAAGTGGAAAACAATGTATGATGATAAGACAAGATATGTACACACACACATACTTCGTCTCCTGTCTCCCTGAGCCGAATGCACCGCCTGGCCCTGGCTCTCACTTCTGGGCTTGGACGGGCCCCTGACGAGGCTATCTTAAAAATGCTCTAAGATCCTCTGTCCTTTACTGTCTCATTCAAAGCGCCTCGTTTTTAATATTCAGTACTGCAAGATGGTGGGAGCATTTGTTCCGGCCGCCACATTAAAATAGCTCACACTCTCACTGATGAACTTCAGGCTCCAAAAGTGGGGCTATGAATTCATCATATCAAGGTCATGCTGTTGTTTTCAACTCACAAAGAACAATATTTTTGTGTATGGATTTAAGTGATAATGAAATACGGTCTTATACATCAGGAGAGGCAACAAATAAGTTTGTGTGGTGGTTTGGGGCGTAATTCATAATCAGTGTCCCTATATATTTATCTCACAGTCTGGAATGCGTGCATAAAAACTCACATACACGTGACAGCGGTGCAGCTGAGCACATACTCACACATACACACACAAATGAGGCGGGATGAGGAGCAGGTTAAGTATTTCTCCATTAGAGGAGCAGTCGTCAGGTCTGCCAATGTGTCTAAATAATGGTTAGACTTGGGGCCCTCTCTGACACTCGCTACTTTGTGTGTGCGTGTATGCTCCTTCCTGCATTAGTTCTGACTAAAACACACACACGCAGGCACACACAAAGGTGTGTGAATTTCATTTAAAAGAAACAGCTTATGGGGACAATTAAAGCAGAACCTTGAAAATATAAGCACTCAAGGCCAGCAAGCATTGTTTTGGAGTATGTTATTAAAGTACTCGTCCAATTAACACAGCGAAACAGGTTGTAGTTGTTAAAAAGGGGGAGAAAATTCAGAAAATATAAGAAGTATGCTATGACCTCTTTAGGAAAAGTGAGAAGCTGTTTTAACATCACTATTTGAGTGATCATAAAACCAATGTTATTAGGATTGTGTTATGAACGCAATATCTGAAGACAAAGTAATTTGTTAAAGTATAGTGCTATGCTGGGAAAAAAAGACTATTAAAAAAGAAGAAAAAAAGCCTGAGAATTCTGCTGAATTAATAATTTGTGATCAAAAAGTCCTATTTATTCTGCATGAAGACTAGAGGCCTTCACCATTACAACTGCAAACAATAAACATGATATCTCACCTCACTATGTGAATTCCCAAAATGTAACAACAGCAAAACACAAATAATATAAGCCTTTGATTTATTTTACTAGTAGTCGAGGGAAATAACAAATACACATCTCTTTACAAAGCACACTTTTTACATGCTCATTACTTTACTGTCTGGAGTTTTTGCACAGGCATTCCTCATATGCAATACATTTTTAACTCTGTAAACTAAAGAAAAATAATATTTGTCAGCTGTAAGTTAATAACCTTGGTTAAATTGTGACATCAGTAAACCAAATTCTGTAATTTAAATCAAACAAGATGGAACATTTCAGAGTGAGACGCACCATAAAAAAAAAAAAAGCCATTTATTAGGTTAAAAGATCTTTTTCAAATGGCAACATCTGCTCAAATCAAAGTAGTTATTATATGGTGACTGTACATAAATACACAGTAGAAATGCACCAGGTAGTGTATGCAAACTTTTAAAGCAACAACAGAAACTACCTGTGAAACAGCTGCATTTCTGCAAGACTCTACACAACACATTTCTGTTTGATTTGTTTAATACCCACAGAGAGAATGAATCACTTGATATCATCTACTCCCCGCTTCATTCAAACTTAACCATCTACAACCAGTTTTGGTTTGACACATCTCGCTTTATTGGTGCACCACATGTTTTCATAAATGCAGTGACCCAGCTGTGATTTTATTAGCTCCTTTGGCGTACAAAAATAAAACTCACTTCACCATGCATCGATCCTGTAAGGGTGATGAAAAAGAATAGAACGATATGTGAAACGAGAGAAAAACATACTGGTTTCAGCGCAGTAAAACAAGAGGAGGAGGTCTTCATCCATGAAGAGGACATTAAGTAATACCCCTGACACCGATGACCAGCTCATTAAGTTGAGCCGTTATGGTCCATTAAGCACTGGGTCAATGAACACGCAATATCGAGCCGTCCACAGTCAGACGGCTTCTCTGCGTTCACGTGCGACACAGGAAGAACAGCACAGTGTTTGTATTGTGGAGCCAAAGTCTAACCTGAACGAGACCTGATAGAGCGACTCCGTTTCGAATCTCATTCCACCCCTATCCCTTTATTTCTCTCCCTCTCAATTATTGCTGTGATTTGTAAGTTGTGATTACAGCCATACACTTGGGAGCGAGTGAGCACCAGCCTACACCAGCCAGGAGATAACGCACTCCATGCAAACTTACAAAGCGACCACTGACTCTTCTCTCGCAGGGTAATGAATAGAAATGCAGCTTTCAGGACTGCGGGGGGAGAGCCGTTTGAGTGTGTGTGTGTGTGTGTGTGTACTACGGGGGTGGCGGGGTTGTAGGGTGAGCAATGCAGCTCCATTCTCTACCTCGCTGTCAGAAAATATAATTTGCGCCTTCAGTGATTCACCTGGTTCATATGCAGCATGCAAATTTATTTCCTTAATAATCAGAGCAGGAGGCTGCCCAGGAGGATTAATGGCATCATTCCTTATGCACCGGCAGCCTCCCGGACCGCGAGGATATTACCCACCTCTGACATGGAAAAATTGTGTTAGTTCTACAGCGAAAACGCCGGGATATTTGTCCTGTGCGACAATATAATGGGCTGGTGCATCATCAGATTGCAATGTCATTTCAAAAACCTTGAATACAAATAATGTACAGTGAGAGAATAGATGGCGCGTACCTTAATACAGTCAGCTAGTTATCCTTCACACAGGTATAAAGGGGCCTTTCTGACACTAGCCTTTATTTAAATGAAGCCCGCCGCATCCGGCAGCTCTAGGCTCTATCCTAGGACCGATGCCTCTCTCTCTTCCCTCTTTTAATTAATCTTCCCTTCTCTCCCTCACTCTGAGAATCTCTCTTTTCTTGCCTCCTTCACCATTTTAAAGCAAACAACATGAAATATGTATGGGCCAGATATATTAATTATCCCACTATGTGGGGAAAAACAATGCGGCGGTGGCACAGAGAGTTTGGGTGCCGATCTGTCACCGGGCTCGGGGAGGGGAGAGCTGGAGAAAAGTGAAAACCTAATTAACAAGATAAGTGACCAACAGGAACCCTCTGTCAGGAGTCACACCCACCCCGGAGCTGAGCCAACATGGATGCTGCTGGTGTTACCGCAGCGCTGCCTGGGCAGCCATCTTGATGGAGTTGTCCTGTTTGTTCAGTGATCTAGTGCGGAGCTGCACTGTGGTGCATATGCACTCTAATTATAAGGATCTTTGATCAGGAAGTACTATTACATGTTACAGCTGTTGTTTTAGATTAATTTAACCATGCATGTCTACAATAAAGTTTGTAGGGTCAAAGAAAACAGAACCAGCGATCAGTAGAGGTTAAACTTTGATTTTAGATGGGGGAACCCTAAAATTTGATGTTTACTATGGCCCAACTCCCTATAAATAAAGAAATATTCAAATAAATAATGGCTAGTGCAATTACTTTTGACATAAGCAGTCCCACGTTTGAAACACACCTTCATATACAACCAAGCACAACTGGAGACTGAATGGATGAAACAAAAACTGGGCTGGAGCTTAGACGAAATGGCATGGAATGGCAAACTATGTGAAAATATTTACAGTGGTGTGAAAAAGTGTTGGCCCCCTTTACTAATATTTAAATTTGTTTGATGATCTGAAACATTAAAGTGTGACAGACATGCAAAAAAATAAGAAATCAGGAAGGGGGCCAACACTTTTTCACACCACTGTATTTATTTAGTTATTTTACAAATGTGGCAGAACACTGTTCATTTGATTATAATATGGCTTCTGTGTACACCGTAAAAATGATTTGTCAAAGTTGAAAATTGTTTCTAAGTAAATCCTACACCAATATGTATGTATGTATGTATGTATTTATATATTTATTTAAGTGTAGAACACCATGCACCATTAATAAGAAAATAATAGGTCGTTAAAACATTTTTGAACATTCATATTACCATTGTACCTATTACAATCCAGTCAATCATTCAAATCTCATATCTCATTATCAAGTATGCATTATATATATATATATATATATATATATATATATATATATAAGAAAT
>NW_015552625.1:184535-200249 GCF_001515605.1 Sinocyclocheilus anshuiensis | reverse complement strand
TATGAAACTTTATCCAACTGTGTCACTGTTGGACAGCGTTACTTCAGGGGGAAAAAAAGGTGTAGTATTTCCTCTAATCGTTGTGTTATATTTCCAATTTTTTTTTAAGGAGGCACCTCCCCCCTTGCCTTCCTAGAGAAAAATACCTCAGATGCTAATAGATAAAGATAATTCAAGGTCAGGAAAGGCAAGCCTTTTCCATGGAGCAAAGCTCTCTTTTTTCTTTCTTTTGGTCCTTCTGTGAGACCCAGCGCTGCCTTGAGGTGAGGGCTAGTATTTTTTCCTCACTGCCAACCACTCATTACCGTCCCGATGGTCCCTTCTGCCTCTCCATCACTCAAGATTATAGGAAAGAATTCCTCTCGATGAAAAACGACAGTGTACTACTCACTTTGCTGTTGTTCAGTAGACTGAGCCAAGAACAACAGTATAGACGACAACGACCTCAGAGTTCACAGACTGAAAGAGTTTGGAGATCAGTATATCCAGCAAAGATAAAAGACCATCTAACTTATCAGATACATGATAAACATCATAAAAAAATCTAAATTGTCATAATTTGGCCATTTACTATAAGAAAATTACTTCATCAGCAGCAAGTATAGAAAGAGTTACAGACACTAGTAAGCAATTATTTGGAGGTTGCATAGAGAACCTGTGCAAACAAATACATCTGATCGGCTGGACAGTTGTCTCTGGCTAGGGCCCCTTACCATGGGCACAAAGCCATCCTTGTGGGCATTGTTTCAGTAAGTCTGGGATCCTCTGGAGCCCAACAGTCCCATTAAAATCTCTGAGTCCAGTGCTAAAAAGCTGCAAAAATGGTGGGAAAGCAATGCTTTTGATAATGTGAAGAGCTCAACAAGGACCAATACTGAACAATTCAACGTCTGGACACTGCATGAGTGTCTCTTGGAGAGTCTTGAAAGAACTTCCAAGAAAGAGAGGGGGAAAAGGAATTGAGCTATTAAGGGTGAAGGGTGAAGTGTGAAGTATCAGCACCACTAGTGGAAACAAATGGACTTGCAGTCTGTTTGTGCGAGAGACCAGAGCAACAATGGTTCAACCAGTGGTGTGAATTTGGGAAAGAACTACCTGTTTGCATGAACAAAGTTTCAGGAGTGTTTGAAATTAGTTTTATTCAGTTTTTGCAATGGCATTTGACGCTGCTAATTGCGGAGAAAATGCACACTTCACCTTTAATGTAAAGTTGCAGTGATCTGTCAAAGGAACATTCTCAGAAACATGGATATTCCTAAAACACAGCCATTCAAAGAACAGTCATGTCAGTTCATAACAGACATCTTAACATAAGGGACATTCATCTGGACAATCCAGACACACGTCACCGTCTGCATAGAAATGCCTCGTCATCTTTCAAACACTGCCCCCCTGATGCTCGCATTTGAGGTGGAGCTGCTTTGAAATGACCTGTCGCCATGCGGCAGGACTGATGATTAAGACGTAGGTGCGTTAATGAAACTTATTAACGACTCTTCTCATCCGAAATGGGATTTATTAAAATGAACACCTAATTAAATTTAGCGATGAGCCACATCGAACAATGCAAGATAGTGGCTATTTTGATTTTGTTTAAAAGTAATTATGCAGAATTGACATGAGTGAGAGTGGTGCTGTGGCCCCTCTAATGAGTTAAATAAGAAAAATCGCTCAAGTTTCAGACTCTGGCAGGAGCTAATTGTGTTAATATGATGGTTTCCACAATGCTGTCATTTCTCTTTTGGTCTAATTTTCTTCTTTTTTTTTCTAAGCGTTTCTTTTTTTCCTCCTTCAAATCTATAGGTAAACAAAGGATGATTTTCTTTCATTTTGAAGTCTTTGCATATCATGGATTTTCATAGCAAAATTTCTTATATAACAGGACACAATAAAGTCTTGCAATTAGCAACTTAAGTACAAAAGTGTACAGTTTTTGTGTCTTACAGCTTATTACCTGTTCAGCCTATGTGTGGTCACTATTGTTTCATCCATGAGGAAGACAAAAAAAAAAAAAAAAAACTTCTTACTGTCCTCTGGTTCCCAGTGGAAATCGGCAAGCCCATCTCACTGCTTAGCAACCAGCCCTGGGGCCTGTTTTACACAGCTTAATTCAGATGTGAGTTAGCTGCAGTTGATTGGCTGTGCGGCCCACTCCTCTCTCGCTCTCTTTCTCAGAGGACTGGCTAGAGAGAGAGAGAAATGTACAATGGATGCAGAGGCTACTGTGTGTGACATTAATGAAGGATGGCTGGGACAAGAGGGGGCAGTACTGGGACTGTGCTCAGAGGAGATAATGGTCAACGTCCTCGCTAAGAGCTGGGAACACCATTTAAAAGTTTTGCTTTTCAATACAAATCAGCTGACATTTTAACTGTGCTAAGACTGTGCCTTTTCAGGATTGTTCATGTTAGCATGAGATGCATGCAGTATAGATTTTTTTGCTTACCTAAAAGTTTGTTTGTTTGTTTGTTTTTCTTTCACACATGTAATTGTACAACCCCCCAAAAATACATTAATAATAATAATAATAAATATTTATTTTTAAAATGTTTCACTTTTAAAATTCTAAGACTGTTATTTTCAAGTTTTAAAGAGATAGTTCACACAAAAATGAAAATTCTGTCATTAATTACTCACCTTCATGTTGTTCCAAACCCGTAAGACCTTTGTTCATCTTCAGAACACAAATTAAGATATTTTTGATGATATTCAAGATCTTTCTGACCCTGCATAGACAGCAACGGAACGTTCAAGGCCCAGAAAGGTAGTAAGGATATAGTTAAAATAGTCCATGTGACATCAGTGGTTCAACTATAATGTTATGAAGCTACAAGAATACTTTTTGTGCACAAAGAAAACAAATATAACCAATTTATTCAAAAGTGTGTTGTGGTACTGTAGTGGACACGTGTCGAAGACTGACACAGAAGAGAAGAAATTATTGAACAAAGTCATTATTTTTGTTTTCTTGGCACACAAAAAGTATTCTCATACATTCATAATATTATGGAACCACTGATGTCACATGGACTATTTTATCAATGGCCTTACTACCTTTCTGGGCCTTAAATGTGGTAGTTATGTAGCTGTCTATGCAGGGTCAGAAAGTTCCCAAATTGAATCAAAAATATCTTAATTTGTGTTCTGAAGATGAACAAAGGTCTTACGGGTTTGGAACGACATGAGAGTGAATAATTAATGGCATAATTTTCATTTTTGGGTAAACTATCCCTTTAAGTTAGTGCAGTGTCAGATTTTTAGGTCCCAGTGTATATTAACATATCTTCATTACTATTAACATCTTGTATCTTGTATATTCAAAAGAGCACATATTTCAATTCATCCCTGTTAAAATGATTTGTTGCCATTCATTCTAGCTGTATGTGTGAAACAAGTGAGAAAACAGTTCCTGATAAGGAATATTGTGTCATTGGTGTCACAACAGTCCAAATAAAGTATTCTCAACACTAAGACATAGTGTTAAAGCCCTGCCATTCCAATGAACAAGAGCAATCAAGTGAGAGAGAGAGAGAGAGATAGGTCCCAGTGTATATTAACATATCTTCATTACTATTAACATCTTGTATCTTGTATATTCAAAAGAGCACATATTTCAATTCATCCCTGTTAAAATGATTTGTTGCCATTCATTCTAGCTGTATGTGTGAAACAAGTGAGAAAACAGTTCCTGATAAGGAATATTGTGTCACTGGTGCCACAACGGTCCAAATACAATATTCTCAACACTAAGGCATAGTGTTGAAGCTCTGTCCTTCCAATGAAGAAGAACAAGTGAGCGAGAGGGAGAGTGGACGGAAGTGAGCTCAACAGGGACTTACACCAGTGAGGTAGAGTTTAACATCTTGGCTGATAGTGGGTCAATTACCTGTGTGTAATTGCAATAATTCCAATAATGCAGCAGTCATGCTTGACAGTTTCCAGATCAGGTCCAGTAATTGCAGGGTGATGTGTATGACTGGAATCAAAGGAGAGGCTCTGGAACTCAGCTCTGCCATTCGCAGCCAAACCCACAATGCTTAATGCAATAAATCCTGAGCTTATTAGCACAGCTCTAAATGGCAAATTGGTGTGAATACCAAATTATTCAGGTTATGATTGAAGGGGAAAAAAGTTGAGGAGGGGAGATTTCACAGAAAAAACGACAGGTATTCCAGCAAAGGCCCAGGAATCGACTCCACTTCATGCCGTAACATTTGTTTACACGCATTATTCGACAGGAAACAATCCTGAGGTAAACAAGCACCTCTCTGATCATTCATAAACCCCTTAAGATTCATTACATACCTATATTGTCTCATAATCACGCATTACATTCGGCTGTGATCGCTCGGCGCGGAAAACTTCCAAACCCGCACAAACGTGGAAACGGAGCCCTGTTGATATTTACATGACCAGGCACTCAGTAACTCGAAGCAACAAGAGGCTAATAGGACCGCAGCCCGTTTACTGAGGTAATTAAACGGCCGTGCAAGAGGACCGGAGAGGGAGAACGCTACGGGCACTGAGAAATATTGCCCGAGTGTGGGGCCACTTTGCTAATAGGCCTGGCGTGATGATGGATCTCATGAAGTGGCCCCTTTGCATTAGCAGGAAGGCATTAATAAACAGGAATGGGTTAATAGTGCAGAAAAAGCCAGCAGTCAGACTGTGGGGGTGTGGAATATTCCTTTCTTAAGTCAGCTGTAAGTAATTACGCCATGGTGAGCTTCTGACGATTACCATAACAGAGCAATTGGACGTGAAGAATGGATAATAGTATGAACATGGAAGTGTGTTTAGAGAGGGGCTGCGAGAGCTGGGTAACGCTACGCATTCCTCTCTTCTCCCAGGACACACGAGAGGGCCGATCTGATGATTTCAACACTCGGAGGGCGACCCTCTGAGATGTTTCAGGCTTACGGATTGTGACAAGGCCTTTCTTCACTGTAACCTAGACTTTTGCCCTGTGTATTTGGCAGCTGTCCATTCATTGTACATGTAAACGAACGTTTTGCAGCCTCGCAGACATGAAAGTAAGAGAAGAACCCCGAAAAACATGTTTTCTTGGCTTTGGGTTTCTAGATTGCAGGGGAAACATGAAAGGTTCCAGAATAGCCTTTAATTAGACGTACAATTTAAGCTGAAAAAATACTTCTCCTTTTGGCAGTTTCTTAATCTCACATAAATAATGTTTATTTAATGTTCACATAAAGGAGTGGAAATATAATAACATACTCCATTGTGATGAGAGATGCAAACTACTCTACATTTCAAAAGTTTGCGGTCGGTAGGATTTTCTGAGAGAAGTCTCTTATGCTCACCAATAATGCATTTATTTGATAAAAAATACAGTAAAAGAAATATTTTGAAATATTATTACAATTTATATTTTTTTTATATTTTGATATATTTTAAAACAACAATTTAAGTGGAATTTTCAGCAGCCTCCAGTCTTCAGTGACACATGATCCTGTAGAAATCATTTTAATATGCTGAAACATTTCTTATGCTTATAAATGTTGAAAACGGCTGCTTAATATTTTTGTGGAAACCAAAATACTTTTTCTAGGATTCTTTGATGAATAAAAAGGTCAAAAGAACACCATTTACTTGAAACAGAAATCTTGTATAATTGCAAATGACTTCTCTGTCACTTTTGATGAATTTAATGCATTCTTGCTATAAGTAAAAGTCTTAATTTCTCAAAAAAAAAAAAAAAAAATTATTACTGACCCCAAACGTTTGTATGGTAGCTTATGTATTCAGGTTATTACAGGCTGCCAAGAATCTCCTCCTAAGCTATCCCTGCATCTGAATCTATAAACAAAAGAATGGAATTAGTAATATGCAGGTTATAGGAACTGTAGAAATGTCTTTCTCGCAGACATAAATACACAAGCACACATACAAACTATGGGCATCGGGATCTCAGCCCTGACACAGGACAGGAGCTGACTTTGTTCTTCAGCAGTAAAGAGAGGAGGAGGAGCAGAGTGACAGGATGAGGGGGATGGAGGAGTCCAGAGGTCTCAATCCTTACAGTCAAAGCAGCCAACATGTGACGGTTCTCAATCCTTACAGTCAAAGCAGCCAACATGTGACGGTTCCCACAGCTGGGCCGCCACTTAGCTTTGGATCAGGTCATAGAGCCTTCAGACAGGTCAAGGAGCAGAGGTCAGCCTGTCTGAAGAAACTTCCTAGCATTCAACAACAAAGGGACTCTCACATTTGAGTGAATGAGTGTGTGGATTCAGAGAGAAAGAGAGAGAGAAGCAATACGGATTAGAACACTCTTTCCATATCACACAGAAAATAAGGCAGAAGTATATTATCTATTTCCTCTGACCACTCCTAATGAACAAGGATAATCAAATTCCTTAGGAGCTTATAAGCAGCTTAGGGACAACAGTAAGGAAATCCCGAGTGACTTGATGGGTGTAATCATGCTTGATTTCAACTTTCAAATTATTTTTGAGCTATAAATTGTGCAGTAACAAACAATGCCAACCATCCAACCATACGAATGTTTTTTACAAACAAATATTTTTTCTATATTTGATTAATCTACATTACCGTTCAAAGGTTTGGGGTTGGTGTTTCAGAAAGATGTCTCTTATGCTAACTAAGGCATTTATTTAATCATATATATATATATATATTTTCCAGGATTCTTTGATGAATTAAAGGGCTATATATATATATATATATATATACATACAGTATATATATATTTTTTTTTTTTGTAACATTATAAATGTCTATATTGTCACTTATATATCACATATACAGTATATAATCTGATTAATCCTTCATATTAAATATAATGACATGCAAGCAAAAAAAAAAAGTTATAAATAAATAAATAAATCATCCTTGTGGGACTGATGACAGGCCGGATATTCATGTAATGATCGTAGATATTCCTTTTCCTGAATTACTAGAGCAATAAGTGAAATAAACATTTAAATATGCCACACTCAAAAACAAAGAACAAATGCAAACATTTATCACTAGATTCAGTCACAAAACTTCCTCTGCATGGTTCTAATAAACATCGGGCCAGAAGCCACGGCTCATCTGCAAGGGTATGCTCTGGCAAAAGTTTACCCACTGCATCGAGAGAAGCCAAACTAGCAGCCGTGCTGTCATGGCCAGCATCCAGCGCGTGTACTGAGATATATTTATGTGCATTGCATTAAGTCCGAGGCCTTCTTTTGGACCATGAGCTGCGAGCTGACGTCTCAATCTGTCGTGTGACACGCAGCCGGCTGTCTGATTCCTTCGCTTGCGTCTGTCTGGCCCTGTGCGTCCGGTGCGCTGGTGGGGAGATGGACTCCACCAGACTGCCAGCCCCAACCTCTCACCCCGCCAGCCTTCCTAACCGCCCAGCTATCCCAGACTGCACCACTCCAGCACCCACTGCTCAACTGCTATGCTTAAAAGATTTAGAGCAGACAAGGCCCTTTTTTTCCTTTGCTTGCCTGTGCAAGTAAGGCGTTTGTGTGTCTGCCAATCTCAGCCATCGGCTTGGAAAGCTCAGGCCGGGTCAGGGCCCAGCAGGCTGTTTCTCCTCCTCTCCTCCCTCCGAATCTTCCAGAAAGTTCTACTTGAAAAGCCCTAGATAAATATTTGTGCACAATGTGACACAGGGATTTCTGTGCACAGGCGCGACGAGTCTAAATTAAGACGTCTGGCCCAGCCAAGGGCTCCTCTTAGATGCTCAACAGGCTTTCTCTTGAAGAAGACAATTATTTGAACTGCTATCAAGTACTATTCACTTACTCACTATTATAAGGGATATATTTAGGAATAATTCTGCCATAAGCACACAGGATATGAAGCATAATTAAATATACACAAACAGTGTGTTCATGCAAATCTGTCAACGCTTTAAATACTGTATATTGAAGTGTATTTTTTTTAATATGCACTCTATATTTAAAAAAAATTATATTTTGTTCACTATCACAAGGCTGACAATCAAGATGTTTTGAACAGCCCATTTAAAAAGAATTTGAAAGAAGATGAGTACCATATACAGATCTCATTACGGTGCTCTATGGAACTTTTAATCAAGAGTCTTGATAAACTCTTGAACCATAAATAACTACAAAACTGCTAATCTATATAGTACCATATAGTATTACTACTGTAAGATAGAGTCTCTGTGTCCTGGGAGAAAATTACCTGTTTTTGTTCTTATTTCAGCAGAACAGACAAGTTTAGCCTTGAAAACATAGGCAAAAGAGGAGTAAAAGACCTCGAGAGAGGAAGGAAAAAAAATCTTCACACTCTAGATCTATAGACAGTGCTATATTCCTCCTTGGTGTGTAAAAATTATAGCTTGCATCTGAAGTCTGCTCCTCTAAGAAAAAAAAAATAATCCAGAAATCACCCCCTAGTAGTAGAAGATGATATCTCTTCTCTGCTGGAAAAAAAGAACATTGTTATGTGTGTGTGTGCGTGTGTGTGTGTTGTTGCCCAGTGCTGTTCAGCATCTCCACACTTTCTCACATGTGTGGCCTGAATTCACACGATTAGCTTCTGTGCATTTCAGTAGTGCACTGTTGCCACTTTCATTGAAAGCTACAGCTGAAACATAGTACAAAGAGGAGAGGGGGAAAGCATCATGAAAAAGATGCAATCACCCACATAAGCACCACAGCTCTACACAATATACTATTGTGATTTTAAAAGTACAGTTTAACCAAAAATGAAAATTCGCTTCAAATTCACTGACCCTCGGGCCATCCAATATGTAGGTGACTTTTTTCTTCAGTAAATAATGTTCAGTTTCTTGCACAGACCAATTGTTTGACTTCATGAGACCTCAAGTGTATGGCCAGGAGCCTCAGGTATTAATTTTGTGTTCCTCGATATGTTTTTATTTATTTATTAATTTAAAAGCCAGAAGCCGCTGTCTTGCATTTTATGAATCACCAAGGACCACCGTTCAGCTAAAAACTTCTTTACTGCTCTACTCAAGGAAAAAAGTCACCTACATCTTGAATGTCCTGAGGGTGAGTAAATTAACAGCAAATTTTCATGTTTCATGTCCCTTTAACTCATCATCACTTATAATTATGATTCATTCTAGATAATTGTTTGAGTACATTTACATACCATGCATGTTGTTATAAGGAGGTAGATTTTTATGTAAAGGTGATTAAAAGGAAACTATTTTTAGATCTAAAATGTGCTTCTTTTTATTTGACTTAAATTAATTTTAGAATTGAACTTATTAATTACAAGAACAAATTATTCTTCTACAGTCAGAACTGACAGTGAGGGGAAAAAATGCTTTTGACCCCTGACCATGCAGAATTTCTCTCTAAGCTCTTGAAGACTGAGGGGAAATAAAGCATACCAATTAAACTTGGCTGGCTTGTTAGTGGTTGGACAGAAGACTGACGGCTAAAGTTATTGTATTGTTGAGTCAGGGAATGCGTCTGTGTGTTTATGAGACTGCTGGCGGATACCAGAAGCAATGCGGATTACGATAGGGATGTGATGGTTAACCATCCATTAAAATACATCCCACAAAATGGCCACAAACTACACTGCTTTGCTTAGCTGACAACATATATAAGCCACCATCTCAGAAATGGATTACTATAAGAAAAGAAAACAGAAATCAGCCGTTTAGTGCTGGAAAGGTTTCTGTGGCATGCTTGACATCTAATGTAAAGTTCTTTTAATGTTTGAATTGGTCAGTTAAACGATTCTCACTCAGTGGTTGAGGTAAATGCTACAGTAATGGTACAGTGATATGTAAATAAAATGGTCATTTTCAAAACATAAAACCCACAATGAAGTGGACATATGGCACAGTGGTAATATGCATGCTTGCAACACATAGGAGCTGAGGATCTCCAGCGGGGACCCATGACTGAACCCATCCTGCATGTCTCTCTTTACACTGTCATGTCAATTAAAAACTAAAAAGCTCATATGTTTTTAGCCACTGCTGCCATTTGAACTTTGTTATTTTGTTCAAAATGAACCCTCTCATTTGGTAGATTACTATAATATGAGAGGTTAAATTAACAACAGAGACCAAACTACAGTATTATATTCAACTACTATTTATTTTCAGATATAATAATCATACACACAATAAAAACTGAAATATTGATTTAAATGGCCCATAGTGCATATAATTGCTTTTATAAACCAATATCATTTATTGACTGGGTATTGATATGATAGGGTATTGATTTATTATTAGGTGCATCCCTAATAAAAATTTGCTATGTGCAGATAATTTTGTATGGCAATAAATATATAAGTAAATAATAAATGATGTAATTTGAAACAAAGAAGGTTTTCATGTTTAAAATAATAATAATAATAATAATAATAATAATAATAATAATAATAATCATAATCATAATAATAATGGTATGTATTTTATTTTGTCTGACTGTATATAATTGACTAATAATAATAATAATAATAATTGTATATCAATGACAATAAATAAAGAAAGAAAGAAAAAATACATACATACATGCATGCATGAATGAATAAATAAATAATAGAAAAACATCCAACATATATTATTATTATTAGAATTTTAAGTGACACATTTAAAGTGGCACATTTTATTTATAATAATAATAATAATAATAGTTATTATTATTATTATTATTATTATAGGCACCAAATATTCTCCAGCATTTATGGTCTTTGGCCAAATAATAATAATACTATTGTAATGCATCATTAATTCAATAATAATTATTGATGTAAAGGTTATACTACTACTATAATATATAATAAACAAATTATATTTTATATTAATAATGCAGAAGTGTATGATAGTCTGGCTGTTCAGAAAAGAGAACATGAGAGGGAAACATAGTTGGTGGTAGTTTGACCGGCAGAGGGCTGCAGTGTTAAGGGGGGGGGGGGGGGTCTATTATTATTAATATTATTATTATCATCATTATCTCATATTGGGCACCAAGTATTGTCCAGCATTTCTGGACTTTGGCCAAATAATAATACTATTGTGATTCGTTATTATTCAATAATTATTAATGATGCAATTTTTGTACTACTGCTACTACTAATAATAATACTACTAATAATAATAATTAACTAATTATATTCTCTATTAATAATAGAGAAGTGTATGACAGTCTGGCTGTTCAGAAAGAGACAGAGAAAGAAATGAGAACAAGAAAGAGAAAAAGAGTTGGAGCCAGACTGGTTGCTCTCATAGTAGTTTGACCAGCAGAGGGCTGCAGTGTTAAAGAGGGGGTGGGGGTTTCTTTGGACAGTAAGGGACTGGGGTCCTACAGCCTTGGGCCTCTTAGCCTCCTGCAAGGCCTGCAGTCCATCACCCACAAAGTCTGGCCAGAGATGGCCGGCGGGGATGGGCAATGTCCTGGAGGACAAGCAGGCAGATGGTGCCTACATCGAGGGGAGAGACACCAGACACACTCTCTCATGCAGCCTGGCATTTGGCCCAGCAATCACAAGCACTAAAGCTAATGCTAAGGGTAACTCCAAATCTAGAGAGGACGGAGCAAAGCACAAGCCAGCCAGTCCTCTTCATCCACTCAATTACCCACATGCACACACGCACGCCCAGCGCCGCAAGGCCAAGCACCCATACGGCAACAGGCATCATTACACTCCAGCACACATTCTCTCACCCAGACTGACTGCAGAAGAACAGACTGCTGAGAGTTTTAAACGTGGAAAAAGACGGAGAGTTCGTAATGAGGCACATGTGGGAGTCGTAGCGGGTCCCGTTTGTGTGTGTGTGTGTGTGTGTGTGTGTGTGTGTGTTTGATGAACTGGGCTGCTGCTTATGTTACCTGGGGCTTGTGTGCAGATGGGCTTGTGTCCTGAACCGATCCTCACTTTATGCGCCTACAGCTAGGAGAGGAACGAGAGATCTCTCATACACACACACCAGCTGCAACCAAAATACGCTCCCTCTACCCAAACATAACTACACACACTCTTCAGCTTCCATCTGAGGACACACAAACTATCCACATTACCAGATAACACAGGAAGAGATTAATTTCATCACCCTCAGGTAAAAACATCCCACATGACATGAGCTATTAGAGACTTAGTAAACCACCGCACTTATATGTTTGTGTCCTGTAAGTGGCATACAAAACACATTCTCAATTTGGTGGGCGCCATTTTCGTCAGTCCACTCCGTACCTGAGCGCCATCCACGGATCACCCGCTGTCAGATTAGCTGACACGCGTCCGCTCGGTTTCCAAGCCTTCATATCCTCTGTAATAACACATGCAATCTCTCGTCTCAGATGTCACAGAGAGGGGGGTGGGGAGCGAAGGAGGGACTCTTCTTTGGCGAGGGATGGCGATAAACAAGAGAAAGGTAGAAGGAGCCGCCCTGTGGATTTCAGTCCAGCTATCAGTACCCGCAACCACTCGCCTACGACAACATGACAGGTGTAAGTTTCAGCAACTTAAACGGCAGGATTAGCCACTAGTGGTTCTCTTCATATGCATTCCTTATGGGAATTAATTTGAAATGCAAGGCCAAAGGCAAGATTAGAGAAGCAGAGCCCCATGGGGAGCTGTATGCTGCAGCTAAAAGCTGGGATTTGAATAATTGTACAGGCTTAGACCCAGAATCAGCACAGAACAGAATGAATGGATTATTACTGGGAACTTTGTACATTTGTGACTGGCTTGCTTGCTGAAATACCTGCACACACGTGTGTGGGGATGTGTGATCTCAACGAAAAGGAGGAAGAAAAAAAAAACATGAGTTTATTGCAATTGGGATGAGAACGAGAGGAAGAAATGTGAGTGAGAAAGACACTTATGCCCTTGAGGATGTCTGCTGGTTCGGACCAAAAAGTATTAAAGGAATATTTTGGGTTCAGTACAAGTTAAGCTTATTCAACAGTACTTCTGGCATAATGTTGATTACCACAAAAATAATTGTTGAAAATGGTTTCAGTGGTTTAGCCACAAGACAGAAACAATATTAACATGATTTGCATTATTGATAATTCAAAAGTTTAGGGTCAGTAAGTTTTTTTCTTTTATGTTTCACTTTTAAAAATGACAGAAGAGACATTTATAATGTTGCAAATTCCTATTTCCATTAATAAAAAAATTAATTATAAATCAATTCAAATTGTAAAAAAAAATCTGAAAAAGAAAAAGTATCATGGTTTACACATAACTAATAAGCAGCACAACTGTTTTCAAAATACCAATAAATCAGCATATCAGACTGATTTCTGAACAATCACTACAAAGCTGCTGAAAATTCAGCTTTGCCATCACAGAAATAAATACAATTTTTTTTTTTTATATAATAATTGTACTGCTTTTACTGTATTTTAAATCAAATAAATGCAGCCTCAGTGAGATTTCTTTTAAAACATTTTAAAAAATCTTACCAACCCAAAACCTTTGGTTGTGTGAGAAAATTTCTTACTATCCTTTTCTGTGTAAAGTTTCAACCAGTTCTATTATTCCATTGCCAGGACAACTTAACACCAAAATCATCAAAGCAACTTCCAAATTATTGAAAAAATATATTTATTTTTTATTATATTAAACTATTTATTTTTAAAATACACTTTTCAATTCCCCCAAAAAATGGCCCCAATTACTCTGCATTATAAGTAAAACATCTTGTGTTAACCACAAATACTTCTGACTGAGCTTAACTTTCACTGAACCCAGAATATTCCTTTTAACGCCAAGGGAACTTCACAACACTACATGTCATTCAGAGCAGAAAAGGAATATCTAATGAAGGCAAAGAAAAGGTTATTGGACGGAAACATTGGAGTATTTAGTATGAAAGGCTGGGCTCATGCTCTAGAGGCAGACAGGTGAGGGGCAGCTCACACAGACGGTGAAATGATCACACCGTTACCCAGCAACGTCTCGGGAACAGCGCCCCGCCGTCGCCATGTTTATTTCATGCAGCCAATCAGTGTAATCTGATCATTAGCCTCCTGCCCCATGCCTGAGCGGGGATCCAAAACGGCCCTTATCCCGCCACTTTGCACACTCACGCTTTAATCAAAGCCTCTCAGTCCCGACTTCCTCTGTCAGCGCCGAACCCGAGGCACGCACGAACAACAATGCCCACACATCCAGATGAAGTGCTTATGGAAAGCACCGGCTGACATTATGAGAAAGGCATGTACGCTAATATTAATTTGTCGTCGTAATATTACAACGCCAGCTGAAAATTACAAATGCATTCACTATCTAGACAGCAGTAAGATAAACTAAGTCTTGGCTGGGTTCGTAATAATTGGCAATATGCCGTACATTCCTAAGTGTGTGTGTTTTAGTGGTTTTGAGAGAGGGAGTGAATGATACAAGGATGAAAGAGTGAGAGCCAGAGAGAGACGGAGCTCAGGAGGCAATTTCAGAAGTGTCAATGACCAAATCCCACACAGACTGAAGTATATCAGAGACTCTAACCAAGCATATGCAAAGCAGAGGTCAGAGTCATCACTTTCTAAATGGTGTGACCAACACTTCAGTCATGCCCAGTGAAAACAGATGATGAGAACTGGGACATGAGAGGCCTTTATTTTGGAGAAGAGAAAGGGGGAAAACAGTAAACATTAATACCGTCATCTCAGAACGCCACACGCAGAAGCAACTAGAGACTGAACTGAACATGAACACTGAACGACGACAACGACAACAACAAAAAATCAATAGCTTTACAGGACGATTAACATTTAAGGCCATCCCACTGGCTGTTTATGTGCATGGCTACAAACTGCATCTCTGTTGTTTTGACAATTCGTCTTTAAGTGACAACCCGCAAGGTGACAAGAGCCCTTCAGACAAGGTACAGGACAAGCGCAGGAACCATTCATCTGACGGATGGGTTTCAGCCATGTGTCAATCACGCGCTAATGCTCTTGCAGAGAGCAGTAGCCCCTGCTTCCTCCATCTGCGAACAAGACGTTCCTGGCTCTTCCCATAGCTCCCCATCCATCGTTAAGAAATTATACTGATTAAATCTTCATGAGGCTGTGCTACTGGAGTTGGCCATATTTGAGGATTGAGTCTTTTCTAAATGTGTAAATAATTTAATCCTTTGGATAAGTCAAGTGGATTTATCCAGCAGTCAGGTATAATACTATTGGGTTGGAGAAACTCGTCGAGGGGAAGGTGGGTTGTGACAGGGCCGAGGTTGTTTAACCCGAGAGATGAGGGAGAGAGACAGGCACAACAGCACACGCAACACCACATCTTTATTTAGCTATTCGGTTCGGAATTACAAATAGAAATGGGTATACTAAAGTCTTGCGACTTGTGCTGATTCACAAGTTTGAGAACTTGTATTAGACTAAACCAAAATAACTTGGTCCATGAGACCATGGTAACATGGGTTAATGACTTCAGAAGCTAGCTGCTCTTTCTGCAAAAAAAATAAATAAATAAATAAAGCCACATGCTGAGTTTTATTTTGGCACTACTTTCGCAAGCTAGCTCGGTATCTCTTAAAATATTCCATTATATGCTACATGCCATTATTTTTTTGGATTCTTTTTTAATGATGAACATTCTGGCTCTCTCAGGAAAAAGAAAATTCTTTAAAAATTTAAATTTTCCAACACTTCAACAGTGAACATAATCACAGGAGATTTCTGAAATTTAAATAGATTAAACTTAAATGACATATTGTTGGATGTGATTGAAAGATTTTAGAATTTTATATATATA
>NW_015552625.1:180362-184496 GCF_001515605.1 Sinocyclocheilus anshuiensis | reverse complement strand
TTTTATATATATATATATATATATATATATATATATATATTACATCACTTTCACACATATTTAAATGCTTATGATTATTTTGCTCTTAAATGAGGCATAAAATCGGATTTGGGACAAGAATAACACTCTAATACAAAAAAAAAAAGTATAAAAAAGGCTTTGTTAAAAAATGTAGGTAGTTAAACAAAATAAATAAATAAACAAACCAACTAACTACTCCCTCATACTTTTTTAGTAAGACATAAACTGCAAAAAAAAAACAAAAAAACTGCACGACTTAAATATGGTAACTTGACTGAAACTTTCCATCATTACTAGAAGGTTAATCCTCTAATACGCAATGACTAATATGCCATGTCTGACGCACAGTATGCGGTCTTCTAGCATTTAAGGCAGAGCAATGGAAAGTGGAACAGTGCATACCTTGCCTTTACAAATTGTAGCTCTGAAGGCCTAGCATGACCCCTGACCTCCATCAAAGAACAGCTTATAATTTCACTCTACGAACATCTCATATTCAGTCTATTATGAGCCATGAACCACAAGAGAAGAGACAGACTGCTCCCAGTTTATGTTCTCAAATTCAGCGTAGTGCTCTGTTGAAGTGCTGGTTAGATTAATGTCACATCCCTCCATCAGCTGGTGATACATCCATTTCTTTTCTGCTTTCCAGCAATCACCGGTTACATTTAAATATATCAAGTCATCTGAAAGTGACAAGTCACAACAGTGCGGTAATGACATAGACTACAGCCGCTCTGCAGGCCAGCTGGGCAGCATTTGGGAATAAGGAAAGTAATACAGCTGGATAAAAACTCCTCTCTCTATTTAAAAGTGGGAGGGGGAAGGCTCTCCTCCCGGTGCTAGCGCCAGCTGAAGATTGCGATGGCAGGACCCCAATCTCCTGCCCGTGCCAGGCCTGCTAGAGCAGACAGTCCCGGCTGAAATACCTGGCCCTCCCGCGCCGCCCACTTCAGAACGCTGCTAATCAAATAAATAAATCAAATGAAGAGATGTGCGAATTGCTTTTTCGGCTGGGTCCCATTCTACAGAAGAACACTTGGATCGTCTCAGCTGGGGGGCCTGGCAGGGAGTCTGGGCATATTTTAACACAGGTTTTTTTAATATATTTATTCCTGTGATGCCATTACTCCAGTCTTCAGTATTACACGAGTCAGTATCAGAAATAATTCTAATATGCTGATTTGTTTGGTTGATTGATAGATAAATAAATAAATTATTCATAAATAAACAAATACATAAAACCTTATTATTAATGTCAATATGATCAATTGTGCTCATAGAGACTGTGGTACAGGATTTTTAGGATTATTTTATGAATACTAAGTTCAAATAGACAGCATTTCAAAATTGCATCATTTTAAGAAAGCCACCCTCATAAACAACTTCTATTAAGCTACTGATATGCCTTATATGATGTTAGACTACTCATTCCTGTTTCATCTCCCGCAAGTGTACATGATTTCAAACATATTTTCTAAAACTACAAATTGATTTCTTTCTTTCAAATGTTTTAATGAATGAAATATGACTGCACCTAATAGGAATATAGTAATCAATTAACTGCTCAAGTTTAGAGGCAAATACTGTATGCCATTCAAAGAGAAGATTGACTGCTAACCAATCACAAACCAGAAAGAACAACTGAGGACACTTCCTGATTGAAAACACTTCATGACAAAAGGATCCCCAGCTTCAAAGCAGAGGATAAAAAGGTCTATTACTGAAGGGAAAATATATGAATACATTTTTCTCATTAGCTGACCTGAGACCTGCTTTATATGGGGTTATTTCAATTCAGGAGAAATGCTTCAAATCAATGTCAAACCAATACATCCATTGGCTGGTGAACTTCTAAGTCCCTTAAAAAAAATTATTAAGCATTTTAAAATGACTTAAAAATATACCAAAAGCAAGGTTTGCAAAGCAACGTCAAGCTGTCCAACACTGTAAACACCTGCATTGCACACACTGATTTTGTTTCCTGCATGTGTGCGTGTGTTTTTGCGTTTAGGTCTGAGGCAGTGAGAAAAGTAGCGAGTTTATGTTCTTGTTCTGACCTTCTGTCTCATTTATAATGCATTGCCAGTATAAACCTTTATGAAAGTTTAATAAAGAAAAACTATCTTCCTGGTCTCCAGTCGCAGCATTATGACAGCGTAATCTTTAATCAGTGCGATTGGGCAGGGACGGGATTTCAGCATTCCAAACCAACTTGTCACGCTGTAATCTTGCTGTGCAAACACCCACCTGGACACCTACCTGCCTCTCTCTTACATTCTGTCCTCCTCCTATACCAGTCAGATCAACAGCAATTAAAAAAATAAAAATAAAAAATACGGAACAGCTATTAATTTATTCTGCCATTGCTGGGCAACACACAAAATTAGTACGAAATTGAATGCATGCTACTGCCTGCTAATGCCTGCAAAAAAAAAAAAAATAATATAAAAAATAATAAAAATAAAACAAAGGCTTTTTTTTTTTAAATAAGTTTATTGATATAGCACATTTCATACACAATGGTAATTCAAAGTGCTTTACATAAAAGGAAGTAAAATCATCATAAAATGTGCGAATTGCTTTTTCGGCTGGGTCCCATTCTGCGGCGGGACACTTGGAGCGTCTCAGCTGGCCAGCTTGGCAGGGAGTCTGGGCATATTTTAACACAGGTACTGATCAGACCCGGCGCGCCTGTGAGACGGTGCCCAGCGCAGGCAAGCCTGGACAGACTTCACACACTCAGAGACGCACAGAGACACAGAGAAGTACGGTAACGTTACACCATGCTGAACAGGCTGAGGGTCCAGTAGCCCAAAAAATGGAATCAAAAACAAAAGTCAGCAGTGGTGTCTTTATATCTGTTGATTTGAATGGTCAGCTCACATTTAAACATCAGCTTTGTCAAAATCAATCCCCTTTTTATGGTGGCTTGTTTTATAATTTTGAAAGAAGTCTCTTCTGCTCGCAAAGTCTGGATTTACTTAATCAAAAACAGTAATAAAAATAAAACAAAGGCTTTTTTTTTTTAAATAGGTTTATTGATATAGCACATTTCATACACAATGGTAATTCAAAGTGCTTTACATAAAAGGAAGTAAAATCATCATAAAAATTAATCACAGCAATAAAACAAGGAATTTAAAAACTTTTAAAATTATTAAAAAATTGATTTAAAATTAATTTAAAACATTTAAAATAGGAAATGATTATATATAAAATACAGTGCAATCAGTTCGGTGCATTTAAATGTGGCTAATGTTTTAGCACATCTGATATCTTCTGGAAGCTGATTCCAACTGCGGGCGGCATAATAGCTAAAAGCGGACTCACCTTGTTTTGTGTGAACCCTTGATATTTCTAACTGACTCGATCCTAATGATCTGAGTGGTCTGGTTTATATTCAGTGAGCATATCTGCAATGTAATGAGGTCCTAGGCTATTGAGTGATTTATAAACGAGTAAAAATACTTTAAAATCAATCCTAAATATAACTGGAAGCCAGTGTAAGGACCCGAGGACTGGTGTGATATGCTCAGATTTTCTGGTTCTTGTCAGAATCCTGGCAGCAGCATTCTGTATGAGCTGCAGCTGTTTAATAGTCTTCTTGGGAAGGCCGGTGAAGAGACCATTACAATAGTCCACCCTGCTGGAGAAAAAGGCATGAACAATTTTATCCAAGTCTTGACTGGAAGCAAAACATCTAATTCTTGCTATTTTTTTAGATGATAGTATGCTGATTTAGTTTAGTTACTGCTTTGACATGACTACTGAAACTAAGGTCTGTCTCCAGAATCACACCAAGATTCTTGACTTGACTTTTAGTTGTTTGACCCCTAGAGTCAAGGTATGCGTTCACCTTGAGAACTTCACTTTTGTTTCCAAATGCAATGATTTCAGTTTTCTCCTTGTTTAACGATAGAAAGTTTTGGCACATCCAACTGTTAATTTCATCAATGCATTGGCAGAGGGAGTCAATGGGGCTGTAGTCATTTGGCGATAAGGCTATGTAAATCTGGGTATCATCAGCATAGCTGTGACAGGCAATTTGGTTCTTTCTCATTATTTGACTTAGTGGGAGCATATACAGGCTAAACAAGAGTGGTGCAAGAA
>NW_015552625.1:128426-179465 GCF_001515605.1 Sinocyclocheilus anshuiensis | reverse complement strand
AGAGTCAAGGTATGCATTCACCTTGAGAACTTCATCTTTGTTTCCAAATGCAATGACTTCAGTTTTTTCCTTGTTTAACTGAAGAAAGTTTTGGCACATCCAACTGTTAATTTCATCAATGCATTGGCAGAGGGAGTCAATGGGGCTGTAGTCTTTTAAAGATAAGGCTAGGTAAATCTGGGTATCATCAGCATAGCTGTGATAGGCAATTTGGTTCTTTCTCATTATTTGACGTAGTGGGAGCATATACAGGCTAAACAAGAGTGGTGCAAGAATTGAGCCTTGTGGGACCCCGCATGTCATGGACGTACACTTAGACTTATGCTCTCCTTTATTCACATAATGCTGTGATGTGGTCGGAAACCAGATTGAAAATTGTCCAAGTATCCATTTGAGTTTAAGTAGTTGTTCAGCTGATTAAAAACTACCTTTTCAATAATCTTACCTATAAAAGGAAGATTTGATATTGGTCTATAGTTGCTCAATCTGGTGTTATCAAGATTGCTCTTTTTCAGAAGGGGCTTAACAACTGCAGTTTTCAGGGAGTTTGGAAAAGTCCCAGAAAGAAGTAAGGCGTTCACCACTTCTAAGATATCTGCTTCTAAACAGTTAAGCACCCTTTTGAAAAAATTATGTGGGAAGTGTGTCAAGATAGCAGGTTGATGATTTAAGGTGCTGTACTATTTCTTCTAAAATATTGCTGTCAATTGCTTCAAAAAAAGACATAGTAACTTCTTTTTGAAATTGCGGTCGAATCTGTCTGACCTCTTCATATTTTCTGCATTTAGCTTTTAAATGACCTGCAGCTGCCTGGGTCTGTGCGACTTCATCTATGGCTTTTCTCTTCCCTTTCACAAACCAATCCATCTCCCATTCTAAGTTACGTCCTTTGGCTGTTTACTGTTTTATTTCTTTTCTTTTTCTGCTGATGGCCGGCGCTCGATTTGAAGCTGCGCTGCTTAGACAGATGGCTGTGTCATCAAAGTACTGCGAGAGCTATAAGAGAGCACGGACTTCTCCTTATACTTTCTCTCGCCATACTTTGATGTCATACACCGATCTGATCTTCAAGTGGAACACACCTCTTTACTCTCGCGTGTCACGTGACCGAGTGTAATCGCAGCCTCTGCGATTGAAAAATCGCGTTTTCTCATATCGCGATATTATCGCAAATGCAATTAATCGTTCAGCCCTACTCTCAACAGTAGCAAAAAGAGTGCGAGTGTTGTTTAAGTTACAGTTTATAAGGTTTGAGAAGAAGGTCTGTCTAGTTGTGGCTAGTTTCACATTGAAAGCATGAAGGCTGTCTTTATAAATGGTATAGTGAATTTCAAGTTTTGTCTTCCGCCACATCCGCTCAGATTTTCTGCATTGTCTTTTCATACTCTGAACTGCTGTTGATTTTTCCAAGGTGATTTTTGTCTGCCAGTCTTCATACTGACTTTTGCAGGAGCAATATCATCAATACGATTCTTAACTTTTGAGCTAAAAGAAACAAGGAGAAGATCAACAGAGTCTGCAGAAATGCTTGGTGTTAAAGACATAGCCTCCATAAATAACAATCTAGTGTTTTTGTTAATGCATTTTAGACTCAACAGGGCTCTACAGTGCGACCATTTCAGTCGCATGTGCGACTGACCAGATCATCATCATATTGAATTATCTGAATCTATTCAAGTTTTATAATATTGCCTGTCGTCACTGTACCATTCCCGACAAATGCCTTATTTCAAACAATGTATGAGCAGTTTATTCCATTTTTTTATTTTAAGAAGTGAAGTAGAGCAAAATTGAAGAAAAACATTGCTATATTTCAAAGGATAGTGTTGATAAATAGGTTCATAGTCTACTTCAACATGTTTTCTGCTGAGTTCAGCGTCCTACGTATGGCAAAAATAACCTCAGCGCTGAAACTCCACTTGGACCGATGCTTTTAGCTTTTAAATGACCTGCAGCTGCCTGGGTCTGTGCGACTTCATCTATGGCTTTTCTCTTCCCTTTCACAAACCAATCCATCTCCCATTCTAAGTTACGTCCTTTGGCTGTTTACTGTTTTATTTCTTTTCTTTTTCTGCTGATGGCCGGCGCTCGATTTGAAGCTGCGCTGCTTAGACAGATGGCTGTGTCATCAAAGTACTGCGAGAGCTATAAGAGAGCACGGACTTCTCCTTATACTTTCTCTCGCCATACTTTGATGTCATACACCGATCTGATCTTCAAGTGGAACACACCTCTTTACTCTCGCGTGTCACGTGACCGAGTGTAATCGCAGCCTCTGCGATTGAAAAATCGCGTTTTCTCATATCGCGATATTATCGCAAATGCAATTAATCGTTCAGCCCTACTCTCAACAGTAGCAAAAAGAGTGCGAGTGTTGTTTAAGTTACAGTTTATAAGGTTTGAGAAGAAGGTCTGTCTAGTTGTGGCTAGTTTCACATTGAAAGCATGAAGGCTGTCTTTATAAATGGTATAGTGAATTTCAAGTTTTGTCTTCCGCCACATCCGCTCAGATTTTCTGCATTGTCTTTTCATACTCTGAACTGCTGTTGATTTTTCCAAGGTGATTTTTGTCTGCCAGTCTTCATACTGACTTTTGCAGGAGCAATATCATCAATACGATTCTTAACTTTTGAGCTAAAAGAAACAAGGAGAAGATCAACAGAGTCTGCAGAAATGCTTGGTGTTAAAGACATAGCCTCCATAAATAACAATCTAGTGTTTTTGTTAATGCATTTTAGACTCAACAGGGCTCTACAGTGCGACCATTTCAGTCGCATGTGCGACTGACCAGATCATCATCATATTGAATTATCTGAATCTATTCAAGTTTTATAATATTGCCTGTCGTCACTGTACCATTCCCGACAAATGCCTTATTTCAAACAATGTATGAGCAGTTTATTCCATTTTTTTATTTTAAGAAGTGAAGTAGAGCAAAATTGAAGAAAAACATTGCTATATTTCAAAGGATAGTGTTGATAAATAGGTTCATAGTCTACTTCAACATGTTTTCTGCTGAGTTCAGCGTCCTACGTATGGCATAAATAACCTCAGCGCTGAAACTCCACTTGGACCGATGCTGGTCTTTATCAATTGCTCCTCATTTCCTTCACACACTTTATTTTTAAGAAACTGAGTGTACGAATGGAAGGTGTACCTCAGTAGCCAAGCCTCCTCTGTCTCAACAGTTAATCCCTGTCTTTGTTTGGTAGATTTAGAGTTGAATCTGCAGTAAAGCTGCATCACACACAGTTTTCATCCAGGGGATATGAGCTCCCAAACTTCCCTGATGACTGTCTGGAGCCTAAAGCTCCCTGCTGAATACAGATGCTCTCACCTTTAACGTCACATACATCTGGATCCCGACACAGAGGTGGAGAGGTCTGTCTGCAAAGCCTGCATTATAATACTGTACACGGAGATAATTCAAATGTGACTAGGGTGGAATATTTGCCTTCATAACTTCAGCTGTAGGGTTATTATTATTATTCCTATACCTACTTTCATGATGTTGCTGTCATGATTAAACTACTTATAGAATCAATAGGACGCACAACATTCAGATCATAACTCAGATCGCCAATGAGAAAAAGCATAATGTACAATATTCATGATTTGTTGGGGTTTATTTATCTGTTTTATTGGAACGCCCTGGTCAACTGTCGAGATCACTTTAAGCTAGGCAATAATAATTGTATTAATAGGCAAAATGCATTTATTGAGTCATAAGCTGTGAATAAATCTTTTACTAAAATCACTTACAGTGTAAATTATTGAACAGCAGTGAACTTATGAACTCAACGGACTGCAACACAGAAACAACATGTACCACCACGCAAATTCAAAACTTCTTTATTATTATTTGTTTATATGAGTAAATATATTTGACTTTGTTGCCTATAGTTTTGCAACAACTGCAAGACCCTGTTTTCCCTCAGAAATAATTTCAGTAGCACATGATCTCTTTTGTGGATGAGCCATGTTATGATAGCCTCCAACAATACAAACGAAAGTAGTTTCCATATAATCATGGAAAATCCAAAAATAAAAGCTTATGCAGCAGGGCAGTTTTTCAGTTGCCGACTACCGTCTCCGTTTTCTCCCGCTACGCTAAATGTTTATTCTGCTCTTGGAGCTCCCAGCTGGCATCAGGCAGAAATTATAGTTGTCTGGTGATGTGTCTGTACATGTCACTACTGCTTTTACCACTCTACCTCTGTCCAATGTCTCGGTTAATGTTGATTGAAATATGGGCACTGTCTGTCTGCAAAACCACTTTGTGTCAACATGTCAATAGCCGCACAAGGAGAAATAAGTAAAAAAAAACTACCACATTGTCAAATCACACGGTACACAGAGCCGAGCGCAACGTATACGCCGGCCAGCGGAGAATTTGAGGGGTTTTGACAAGGATTTCACGCAGCACATCTTATGTTTCAGAATTAATCCCGCTGCAAAATGATGGGTTCTTTTCATCCCAAACTCTCATTGCCATGGTTACAATGTTTAAGCCTGCGAGATGAGCAGAATGAGGTGTAAGAGAGAAAAAAAGAAGACAGTGCCAAGCTTTGATTCTCGTACCGTTTCAACTGCGATCAAACGGATGAATCTAATCATAACAAAGGACAGATTCCATTTTGCTAGGGCTCATTGTGCTGTGAATGGAAAAAGGAGGGGGTTTGCTGAGTTATAACAAAGTGATGGGGTCTGATGCTTAATTAAACCACAATTTAACAAATTCTAGATTAATTTCTGCTGGCTAAGGAGGATCCAGGCCCTGAAAGTGAACAGCATGAAAAGAAAACTGACAAAAATCTGATATTTTTTTCTAAATATGCAGCCAAACTCACAAAAGTGTCACGCAGGGCCTATATGTTGTCAAGGTTGGCACGTAGCCAGTTGTGCATGGACTGCCTAGCTGTCTGAGAGACGAGAGTGAGACCTAGAGCAGGAAACAGTTCCTGACCCAGGCTTCACCCTGCACGCACATTGTCCCATAGCACTGACCGTCACTGCAGTTAAAGTTTCTGGCTGTCTCTGTGTGTTAACTCACCCCCCTCAGCCACATACAGGATGCAGATGTGCATGGTAGCCGTTGTGTCCCTCAGCTCTTCCAGAAAACAACCAACACCACTAGAGCTTCTGTACTAAACAGAGAACAGAGAAACAGAGAAAGGGTGGTGTCAAAACATTTGAAGCATAAAGACTGGGGTCTCTTGTAGTTCATATATTATACTGGATACACTCTGTTGTCTGTGAGAGATGGACTGTGCTGTGATAATAGCTGACTAGAACGCTCATTTGATGCCAAACATGTTGGGAGCTTTCCAAATGCTTGTGTCCACTGCCCTGTGTGTTCCAAGTACCCCAGCTTTGTCATATGGACATTTATGAAGACAAAATGTGGACAAACACCTGTGATCCAGACAAACAGAGTTACAATATTACAGGCAGGACTTCCTGTAATGCGACACTTCCATTGCCAAGTACACTATACTGTTCAAATACTTGATACATTGAAATTATAAAATTAAAGTGACAGGACAGACATTTATAATGTTTATAAAGATTTCTATTTCAAATAAATGCTGTTCTTGTGAACTTTCTGTTGATCAAAGTATCATGTATCATGGTTTTCACAACAATAATAAGCAGCATGGCTTTTCAACATGGATAATAATACCACATCAGCATATTAAAATGTTTTCTGAGGGGTCATGTGACTGATGACTGGAGTAATGGCTGCTGTAAATGCAGCGTTCCAATCACAGGAATAAATTGTATCTTAAAATATATTAAAATGGCCATAAATATATTTTTAGTTGTATCAATATTTCATAATATTACTGTTTTTTATTGCATTTTGTTTTATCAAATGAATGCAGCCTTGTTAAGCGTGTAGAGTGTAGATTTATTCATGTCAGGCAGAAAGCAAAAAAATAAAAAGAGAACCACGGCTGGCATTACTGTAAGGAAAAAGTTTTTCTTAAATACAGAAGAATGTGAGTTTTTAACCTGTTAACCCCGCACCTGGACGCCGGCGCACTGAACGCTCTTTGTTTGATCGTGTCAATGTTTACGAATAGATTCAATTTTGAAGAAACTTTTGAGAATTTTGAAAAAACAAAACAAAACAAAAAACCGAGAATCTCGTTGAAGTGCTTTACATTTATTGCAAAATCAAGACATCATTCAATGTAACATAATAACTTCGCCTATATTTTGCAACAGCATTCACATCAGAAATGTGCATGTGATGCCTTTAAATACTACCTAAGGAGGCAGTTCACCAGGAACAAAGAGTACATCTATTCACTGGTATTAAACCACAGTCCAACACCACATAATAATAAACAATAGAATCCGCTCTAAACCAGAGGCTTCACACTCTACAAAAGTACACCACTGCAATACCGACACAGAAAAATGACATACCACTCTCAGAAGAACAAATTCAATGAAGTCAGCAGAGCTTCAGGACAATACACTAGCCTTGAAATTACAAACCACGACGAAGACACAATACACTCAGTGCCATGTCATCACACTCAGGCAGAAAGCAAAAGTACAGAGAACCACTGCTGGTATTACTGTAAGCATATTATGAAAAGTTTCTACTTTTTATTATAATACATACAGCAGTATGTAAGAGCTTTCAAAGTTATGAGGATTTTGAAAAAAAAAGTTGAGGAATGTTTTAGACTGTGTGAATCAGTATCAAAATCTTTTTTTTTTTTTTTAATAGACTGAGAATAATAATATAATAATAAACAAAAACTTTTTTTTTTTTTTTTTAATAGACTGAGAATAATAATATAATAATAAAACCTCTCTAGATTAAATTCAGTTCAAGTTTATTTGTCTAGACACTGGCAACATAATATATCAACACGCTCTAGGACTAAAAGGTCCCCTACTGTTCACAACATTCAAAGGTTCCTTGACTTTTCAGGTTATTTGTGATTAACTGGATAGGAATTACTGTTAAGTATATAAAATATTTTACTGATTTATCCCTTGTTAAAATATTTTTGAGCTTGGCATAACTAGAAAAAAATGTCATAAAATGTATAAAAATGCCCATGGAATTATAATACTTTATTAATTTAAATGTCTAGTAATCATGTCTAGACATACATTTTATTGATTTTTAGTTGTTTTAGCTTATTTTTAATGCTTGCCTTGTCTTGGCCCCCGTGGAATTTTGCTGATGCCCCCTAGTGGGCCCTGGCCCCCTGGTTGAGAACCACAAATCTAGGGTGTCTGTTTTTAATAAATCTATATATTTCAGTGAAAAATCATAACACACAATAATATACATCTACACCACTATATACCATCTTCTCCACTTTCCTGCAACACTACAAATCTATAGCCTTGAAATGTGTGTTCTTTGAATTCAGTCACGAGGTCAGTCTGTAACTTTACTACTAAAGACAGCTAGACTGTGGATATTCTACTAAACTCAAAACTAGATGTGCATTGAATGGAATATTTCCAAATAAATCCACTGTTAGAGAACAGATTATAAAAAACTAAAACAGAAACATTAACTAAAGGGGCCATACAATTTTTTTATTTTTTTTTGCCCTGAACCCTGGTTAATTTGTGTGTCTGGTATGAATGAACCAATTAAGCTTTAGTAGGTCAAAGAACACCTAATCAAATATGCTATATTGACTTAAAAAATACTAGAAATCAACAACAACATTAACAACACCAAATAACCCCAGAAGCTTAACCTACTAGCTTTTCATCATGAGAAATGTCTTTTGTCCAAAAACATTTATGTTTAATTCAAAGTCAGATGCTATATACAAAACAGAAAGCAAAGCGGAGTGAGTCGAGAATGTGAACCAGAGCTGGTGGGCTGCCTTGAGCAGCGGCACACAGAATGTCGCTGCAAAGAGTTGAAGGCTGAATCACACGGCCGTGCCCTCTTTCTGCCTCCCTCTATTTCACATTTATTTCCTTTTCTTTCTCCTCCTTTCAGCTCTGGCCTTCACTAGCCCACAGAAAGGCTAAGTCCTCAAAGGCTTAGTTCAAACAGACTGAGCTGTGGAGGTCTTAACTGCGGAAGACTTCCTTCTGAGGGGCCGGATTCCAAAAGGCTGATTTCTGAGAGGGATTATTTTCTGGAGAGAACAAGAAGTCATCTTAAGGCTGGTAAGTTCCAGGTGTTCAGGCCAGAAAGAGGTGTTAGAAATCTGGACAGGAGACAGATGGAGTTTTTAACGGAGGCGGGGTCAGGAGAGGTCAATGTCATGGACACACCGAGGCTCTTCCACCGAGGGGATGATCCACACGACCGCACGTCCCAAGAGGCTGCTGACAGTAAAGGCTACTGCTGAATTTATGGTTATCCTCAATCATCTCACTGCCAAGACTAACAGATTTAACCAGTTGACTTTGGCCAACTCAGCTTGAGATTCATGGCTTTTTATCCAGGGTACGGCTGAGAGCAGAAGATGCTATCCCCGCCACTTGGAGAAGTCCGCGTCCAGAGAAATGAGCAAATCAATCAAAACCACTCATTTCCCTCCAGAAACTCTGCAAAAGTCACAATATTCCACAAACAGGATGATTGCATGCCTAATGGAAAATCTGACCATTAAGTATGAAATGAGATGAATAACAATGGCGCACAACATCTCTGCGTGTAGCTGAATCAGGACGCGTGGCGCAATCGTTACCCCACTGAGACCATCACACACCCCAACATCTCTCAGCACCAGTGATGTTTCATCAAATTGATGAAGAGGAACATTTGCTGACTCAACATCCTCACAGGCCTGGCTGCAATTTATTGGAAGCGATGATACATTGTCAAATACAAGTACAGCCATACAGTAACATGAAAGTTTGTGCTTATGAATGCTCAGGTTTGACTTTCAAATTGTGACAAGCGCACAGGAATGAATCAAATGCTATTTGTAGACTAAAGAAAGACTAAAGGCTAGACTAAGGCTAAAGGAAAATAAATAAACATGATTCATAACACTTTAACATCTCATTGACTTACAATAATGTTTTGGGGCAAAAGTTATAAGAAGTTTCTTATGCACATCATGGCTGTATTTTTTTTTTTTTAACAAAATATGGTAAAAACTGTAATATTGTGAAATGTCATTTCAATTTTATTCAACTGTTTTTTTGTATTTAATATTTTGTAATGTAATTTATCATTCTAGTAAACTGTTGAGATGAGTCTAATATGCATTCTATTTTGGGGCTCAAGACACATTTCTTATTAATACCAGTGTAGAGAACAGTTAGCGCTGATTACAATTTTTGTGGAAACCATGATACACTTCTTTCAGGATTCTCTGATGAATAGAAAGCTCAGGAGAGCAGCATTAATTTGAAGCAGATTTTTGTGTAAAAATGTGGATAAAAAATAGGGCACACTTTTACGTCAAATCCTGAAAATTTAAAGGAATCTTTTTAGTTACAGAATCTGATTTTCAACATTTGAGAACATTGAGTACATATTTAGCACTCTACAACAGAACATGTGTGTTCTGCCCACATTCTTTGTCATTTAGCCATCTAAATGTTCATCAACCTATGCTTTAATTAACAATGAACGACATCAGGTAAGGGTCAAAGATTAAATCATATGAATATAAGACATATTCTTAAAGAAAGAATTTAAATATTGAGTAAACTTCTCAGCGGACATCTTCCAGATGGTATTTTTGCATACATACATGTGCTGTGGAGTTTTTGCAATTAGAAGTGCTAATTACCTGGTGACCTGTGTGTTTTGAGTACAGCATTACAAATGAATGCCATGAAAATGTCAGCTTTTTACTTTCAAAAAATAAGTTTTGCTGAGATTACAATAATTAATCAAACTTGGAAGAAGATTATTCCCAGGCATAGAGGTTCAAAGATATCTCACCCTCTCTTCAGTCTAACACGCTCTCACTTTCACTGCTTTTACACATCTTACGCATTGTCCTGGTGGAACTGAACTGGCATGGAGTGTGATCTTTTTTTTTCTAGTTTTATTTAATGTAGGGTAACATTTAAAGAGAGCTTATAGCCTCAAATGTGTTCAAACAAAAATCATCATGCAGTACTTTTAAATAAATATAAATGGAGGACTGTAAATTTAAATGATTATATTTCTGTATCTCATAAAACATTTAAGAACGCTATTTATTTTCCCTTTTCTTAAAAAATTAAATTAAATAAAATTGCCGAAAATTCTGTTAACCTCAGGTCATCCTGAGATGTAGATAAGTTTGTTTCTTCCTCAGAACAGATTTAGAGAAAATTGATAAAAAAGAAAAGAAAATTGACAATTGCTTTAATTTATATACTGCAGTTGTATGGATTACTTGTGGATTATTGTGATGTTTTTATCAGCTGTTTAAACTCTCATTCTGATGGCACCCATTTACTCCAGAGGATCCATTGATGAACAAGTGATGTAATATAAAATTTATCCAAAACTGTTTCGATGAAGAAACAAATGACAATCTACATAGTGGATGGCTGGAGAGTGAGTAAATTTTTAGCAAATTTCCATTTTGGGGTGAACTATTTCTTTAAGACTGCACTAGAGAATGTTATTCTCTCTACTGTCATCCGCATTTGAAAATAAATTAAAAACATTTTTTATAAATGAAAATATTGAAGCTAAACTGTCATTCTACACCAAGACCCTAAGAAGAAAGTCCTACAAGGCATATAGTTAAACGCCATCATATAGCCAGACTTCTTTTAACTGTTTAGAGTCATGACATAAATGACGATGTAAACCTGAAATTTCCTGTCAAAACCAACCTGACCGCTCCGATATATTCATCATTACTGTAAGCTTATCATATGTATTTAATGTACTCGCTCAATAAACAAACTTCTCAAGTCTTCCCCCCCAAAAAAAATCTCATATAGTGCACCTTTCAACCCATTCTCTTCAATGATACTCATGAAATTGTGAATACAAAAGCCAAACATGTTTGCTGTCCTTGTGCCGACAATATTGCTAGACCGAAGATGGCCTCTTTCTCTCTCCTCGCATCAGTCCCCCCCTCTGCGCCCTGCCCCCTTTCATGCAGAATAACATGCATATGTAAATGAAGCATAAGCCCCTGCCCTCACCGTTCCACCATTCTTTCAGAAGCACCTCAATAGCCTGCACATCCTAAACCGAAGGTATTCATGACGGACGGCCAATGTGAAAGTGGCCAGAACCTAATTTCATTTATTACGTATTCCTTTCCACATCTCTTTTCCCTCTCGCTCATTCCGCGCAGCTAGCTAGTGGTCTGGGCGCAGTCTTAATACGCTCGGTCCATTGTGGCCCAGCTTTGTTGTCCTCCCCAGTCGCTATCATCTGTTCTCAGAGCAGACAATGGGCAGCGTTGATGCTGGACACGGTGGTCATGTTCTATTTGCCGATGTGCATTATCTCCCAATCCCGTCCTTTTGCTGCCCATGCTCTGTGAGTGTCCCTCGCTCTGAATAGAGTCTAAAGCCATTAATGGAGAGAGAAGGGGGGGATAAAAAAAACGTGGTGGGTGAAAGTGGGCATGGACTGTTATATAGGCTACATTTGGGCTTGGCCACATGCATACTAATAACATCATTACAGAGCAGCTCTTCTGGAGAGCATGTTTACTTTGTTATGGTTTCCATCACCTTCCTCTCCTCCACCGCCAAATCACTAATGCCCACCTCTTTCTCTCCCCCTCCATTTCACCTTTTTTTCCCCGAATGTAAATAGCATGCAGGGCTAATTTTCTTATATTTTGCCAAAAAAATTAAGTTACGTAGTTCCAGTAATTCTCTCTCCAGCGGGTGCACACTGTGTGGGTGGTGCTCCGCACAGCAAGCACTTCTTTTCCATGGCATTGAACTTGACCCTGAATGACCTTTTTATAATGAGTGAATTGAAAACATCTCCCTTTGGAATGCAGCTTGTAGACACTGGCTAGGGCTGTTTTTTTCTTCCTCGACACCCCCTTCCACACATCTCTGCTTTTGATGAATTAAAGGGGCAGTATCCTCATGCTCCTCACCTGCGCTGTAATGCGTGGCTCTCAAAGGATGGGAGGTCAATAACGCTGCCTTTATAAAGCAGAGTCCACTGAAGAGAGACACAGAGAGGAGAAAAAAGCTGCCGCTTTCTCCTTCAGGCACTGAGGCAGCAAAATAAACCAATACCTGTTCTTTTATTTACAGCATTAATACAAGCTTACAAACAAGAGTGAGGGGTTTGTACAGGCTGAGCCGTGGCTCAATTCCCCACCATAACACTAAACACTTGAAAGCAGTCGGCACTACGGTACAACATTGCAAACATCTACAGATCCACAGAAGTGTGATCACTGAGAACCCGAGTTCAAGTGACTAAGGAGCTCTACGCACTTCTCAGCGGCACCTTGGGACAAATCAATGTTTGATGCAAAGCTCAGCTTAGCAAAGCCTCTGTTAGCTGACTGGTAATGGTAATATCATATTGTACCTGCAGCACTGCTATCTATATTAGAGGTTAATGATATCACTGAACTGAATCAGATTTGTATGTAAATTAGGACTGGGCCGTATGAAGATATATAGAGTGCAATGGTAGAAATGTGTCATTTGGTAGAGATTTCATTTAACTCAAAGCAGAATTTAGTCGTTTACAATGTAGATTTTGAATTATATATATTTTTTTATTTGTTATTATTATTATTATTTTGATTTTGATTTTTTTGTTATCCAATAGTTGATTGTCTGAATGAATGACGTTCAAAGAGTGTGGATATAAACTGAATCATTTACTTAGTTTATTTGTCCAAAAATATTGATTTATTCAGGAGTGATACAAGTGACTACCTTTATTAATGAATCATTGATTCATTCACTCAACCAAATCAATTTGTTAAAAACACTGATTCACTCAAGAACAAAACAAGTGAGTCGATGTGTCGGAATACGCCTACTTTCCTATAATAGCATGTGAAAAACAGTTCACCAAATGACTGTCTGAATTCACAGTATAACAAGAATGAAGCAAGGACCATATCCAGTGACTCTGTAGGTCAGCAATGACAACTTGAAGAGTGTGTCTGGATTATAATTAGAAGTAAGTTCTTCAGCAAACATAGTACTCAGTATACGATTTCAGATGCAGTGACTATCTTTGAGTGAATCATTGATTCATTCACTCAACCAAATTGAATCATTCAAAAACACTGATTTTTTTTTTGAGGAAAGTCGTTCAGTCAACCAAATCAATTAATTCAACACTAATCAACTGAGGAACGAATCACAACTCCAGTGACATAGTTGTTGTTGACATAGCAAAAATAGTCTAATTAACTTACAGTACTGAGTCTAAAATAGTTTCCCAGTACTAATTTTTTGTTTTTTGAACTGTTTTAAAAAGCAATATGATGCTGTTGTTCTGAATATCAACATGCCTGTGATTACCTGAACAACAACACTTTTGCTTATAGGATTATTGCTTAATTACACTTCAAGGTTTTGGTCATACCACCCTCTTTAATGTGAATACAGCCTCTCACACAAAAGTACAGTATGAGGCAGAAGTTAGGTTTATTTGTGACCTTCTTCAATATGGATTTTTTTTTTTTCAGATAGAAGCGGTCCAGTATTTTGTGTGTGTCTGTGTGCGTGTTGCTCTGAAGTGTGCTAGAGAGGTGCATTTGATCTTAATGGTGATATATTCTCCGTCAGCGCTGTCACGATCCATCACTTAGCGCAGACCTGCCGCAGCTGCCCAGTTGAGGTGTGGCTTATTACACCACCCCAAAGCTCATGAATAATAAACAGGGTTGAAGAGCCATCTAAGCTAAGACCCTGAGAAGCAATACCCTCTCTTTTCCCCCTCCCTCCCGCCAGGGGACTCCATGTTTATGCATGATGCCTGTTTCATATGTATCGGCCACATCATTTCTGCTGTTGTCCCGGGAACTGATGACACGCTCTGCATTAGGAGTGATGACCTGCACACAAGGGCCCGATACTTGCTCCACTTTACAGCCATTGTCAAAACACTGCTGCATTATCCACACAAACACACACACATACACATGCTCAGATAATATACAAGGGGTTGTTGTTTTTCATACATCTTCGTGAATAGCGATTTTGTATGTGTGTGCGCGTCTATTTGCAGTTTGCTTACACTTTGCCTGCTTGTGTCTTATTATCAAGATAGGAAGTGAGACAAGTGAGACAAAAGGAAAGGTGTTCTCTGACAATCATCCGCTCATAATTAAAGCTGCCTTATTATACCTCACATCTCGCTTTGGTGTCAGAGCAAGAGGAGAGTTGATCCAACCATTTTCAATTTTCAAAGTTTTTTTCCAACTCTGTTGGAATATCTGAATGGAAGAAAAATAATACATAATGCATATTATGAACATGTAAAAAACAGCACTTTATTAATATTTAATCTGAGGATGCGAATGTCTCAGTATTTCCATATCAAAACAGATATTACGTTTTGTTTAGGTCTGGGCTCATTTTTGAATTTCAGCTGTTCTCATGCTCCTTTGGTTTACACACTGTATATGGCTGTAATGCAGATCCTTTTGCATGCATTGATAAAGCTGGCTTAGTTTTTGTATGTGCTTTATGATTTTATGGTACAGCTCTTGTTTCTGCAATACATTAAACTGGGAGAACTAATGGAACCTGAAATCCAAGAAAAAGATATCCTTGAAGAAACAAAAACACAAGAAAGCAATATAAATAAATAATTTTTGGGTCTGTAAAACATAAAAAGAAGTTGCTTATGCTCACCAAGTATAAGTTTGTTTGTTTTTTTTTTTCATTAAAAATACAGTAAAGACAGTAATATTGTTTACATTTCTATTTTAATATATTTTCAAATGTAATTTATTCCTGTAATGGCAAAGCTGATTTATAGGATGCCTAAAGTTTTGCCAGGAAATCTTCTCAATTTACTTGACAATGGCAGAAGCAACTTCAAGGTTGTCTAAAACATAATTTTATACCCACAACATTTGTTGGGGAGGAAATGTGTCTGGTGCCACCACTAATGCTATACATTTTTACCCACTGCCATTTATTCATCAAATTACAGACAGTATTAGATTGAAATTGGATTTATTTTTTTTATTTTTTATCAGAAGTATGTGAGACCCGAATTGATTACATCTGTCTCCAATTACTTCACTATTCACCTAAATTTGGACAGGTGGGAAAGTGCTCTGCTCGTGTATTCAAGAGGACAACCGCTCCCTCACACAGACGCTCGTTTTTTTCTCCTAATCTCTCTCTGCCTTCACTTTGATCTTTCTTTCTTTCCTCCACCATCTCTCTATTGCTACTGTCTGCCCATTGACTCGCTCAGTTCCTTGTTTTCTGTTTCTCCTGATGTCCTTCCGTTCACTCTTGTTTTGTACCTTCCTCCATCAAACAGTTTTGTCCTTAAGCATTCCTTCACAACCTTCCCCCATTAGAGATCACTGCCCCCCCCGTCTGAGCCTGTGCTGGCCCTCTGCCCGTACACACATTTGTGTCTGCCTTTTGAGTGTTTTCAGAGGCCCATTAAACAGCGCCTTGGCAGGGCCCGACACACTCACCTCACCCCTAAGACCCACAGAATGAAGGAAGGTTATCAGATTCCCTTATACATGCCAGACACACACACACACACATTCACAGAAACTCAAGATTGGAGGTAGCTTGCACATAGAAGCTCTTTGCTTCCTTCTCCTAACATTAAGGCATGAAATCAAACTGGATTTCCCAAGCAGCCACTGGGACTGTGAAGTGGGCTTGAAGCCAGCACGTCTGGTCACTGGCCGGACTCGGTACCCTCAAGCTGAGAAGGTGGGGTTGGACTTGGGTGTAGGGGTGCACCTCTTAAATCTGGGTATGCTACAACTGTGCCTTCTGCTGGCCAATGGGAGAAACTCAAGTGTGCAGGACGGAAGCTCCTGCAAGTGTAACTTAACACATGCTATCGAGTGCTAAAGACCACACTTCAAAACTTTAAAATATTTATTGTGCTTTTTGTCAGTGACAACATTGGATTACACAGTGTATTTAAAAGGTAGAGAAATAACACAAGAGTATGCAAACAGCATTGATGGCTTTCACTAAGGATAATATAAATGTGTTCAGCAGAAACAAGAAGCATGACCTCTTGTGATAGAGTCAATGACTAACTTTAACCAAGAACACACTGTAGTGACCATACAAGCAATAGAGAACACCACAACAGAGAAAAATCATAATTACAATCCCACTTAAACAAACCAGTGGAAGCAAGTTGTCATGGAAATGGTCTAAAGTCATTGCTAATTTAGGATTTAATGGGTGCCAGGGAAGGAATGTTTCTAATTACCATAACAAGGAGGCTGATGGGTAAATATAGATCCTCGGTGCTGCAGTGGTGGCTGTTTGATGCGACTATATAGAGATGTGTCAGAGTCAATCATCATACCTTCTTGCACCTGCAAAAATGAAGCATGAACTCCTAGAAGGATGTTGAGAGAAAGACATGAGAGAGGACAGGAGTGGAGAAGAGCAGAAAGGAACGAAAGTAGGCTAGAGGAAAAGAAGAGAAAAGCGAAGTAATGCATAGAAAAGTAAAAATGAGGAGCAGAGATGAAGCAAAACGAGACAAGAGGAAACTAAAACAAAAAAGGAGTGGCAATGAGACAAGATGAGCAAAGGGAAGGGAAAGGAAAGGAAAGGAAAGGAAAGGAAAGGAAAGGAAGTTGAGAGGAAAATAATGAAAGGAAAAAGAAAGGAGATGAGACAAAGTGAGACGAGAGGAAAGGAAACAAAAAAGAAAAAGGGAAGCCATAGGAGATGAGACCAAGTAAGATGAGATGGGCAAAAGAGAAAAGGAAAGGAGAGGGACAAAACAAAACCAGAAGAAATTAAAGGAGATGAGACAAAGTGATAAGAGAAAGGGAAAAGGAAAGGAAAGTAGAAAATGTAAGCAAAAGAAATGCAAGGGGATGAGACAAACAGACAAATTGAGAGGAAACAAAAAAAGGAAAAGGAGATAAGGCGAGACTAAATACCAGAAGGCAACAAAAAAGGAAAGGAGATGAGATGAAGTGAGAGGAAAGGAAATGGAAAAGAAGAGAAAATGGAAAAATAACTAAAGAGGAAAAAGGCAAAGCAAGGGAAGGAGATGAGACGAGACAAAGGAAAAGAACAAAAAAAAGGTAAAGGAAAGAAAGGTAAGGAAATGAAAATGAAAGGGGGAATGAAAAGGAAACAGGATGACACAAGAGGAAAGAAAATAAAACAAAAAAGGAGAGGAGACAGAGTGCAAAGAAAGAATGCGGTGAGAGAAGAGAGTGCAAGAAAGAAGACAGATGTAAAAGAGAGAGAGAGAGCAACAAGCTGATGGAGAAGTGGATATTTTGATTTGACATGTGAGTTTGATGACTACCTCCCTCCGCCACCTGTGGAGGTCTCTGCACCATCAAAGCACATTAGACACATTAGGCCCATGCTTACTTATGAGCAAGATAAAAAGCTGTGGGGCCTCTGCCTTCTCAAGCTGTGAGTGGAATAGCTTTGCAATTTGCCTGCAAAAAAACAGCATTTTGATCTTAATGAATATAAAATGGCTGCCATTAAAAGTAAAACAGATTATTTTGGGCTTTTCAGGGTGTGCGGCTCTCTGACAGTCTTGGAGGACCACTATGATCTTTCATTAAAACCTCACAGCGGGGTCCCCTCCGCGGCCGACCGGGGCCTCAGCCCTCAAAGAGATTGGCTGCATTTAAAAGTCATTTTCATAAATCTACACAGATTTCAGAAATTCAGTAATGAAAGCCATGCGAGAGGGGCCGACGGCTGGGTGGCTGGGCTTCACCACTTTCATTGAGCCGATGGTCACACTGGTTTTAGAGAGAGAGAGGGGGGACCAGACCCATCCGTATCACCCCCATGGCAGCACGCCACATGAGCCTCTGCCTGATCTATGCTTGTTAATGACTAAGCATGTGCTAATTGCTGTCAGTAGCCAGGCTCTGGCTCACAGCGCTACAGATCCCCGGCACAGGCTACCTGCCCAATCGAGGGCCTGGATGCCGCACACTTTTAATTGCATTAAACTTTGCCTAGTGATTTGCTTCGCTGGGAGAGAGGGGGAAGGACTGACAGCTGGCCAGCTCCGCTAATGGACCTTCGGAAATCCAGCGGGGACGGATGTTATTGGTCTTGATTTTATTCATCTGTGTGATCTTGACACGGTACCAAGACACGCTAAAGCATCTCGCACATCTTCTGGGACTGAACGCTGCCAAAACACTACCATTGTATATTAGCAGTCACCTAATGTTGAAGAAGAGGAGTTAAACTCACTTCATTAAAGGTGCACTAAAGTTATTTTTTATTGACGTTGCACTGGTCGATATGACATGGACTGGTCACCTGTGGCTTTATAGATGCAGTTTAATCTAAAAGTAAATATTTTAGTTTGTTAAGTTAGTCAGTTACGAATAATGTATTCCTCAAGTGAAAATGTCCAATAAGATTGAGATTGCTGAGATAATGCAAGGTCATGTGATCCAGCTAGTCATGTGATCTAAAAATGGCGGCCGCCATTTGGCAGAGCTCTTCACCTTATTTTTCCACATGAAAGTAAGCCATTTCCTGTGAATGTGTGTGAGATTCATTAGCCGATATGAGTAAATAGCTAAAATAACTGATATAGAAAGCCTTGCACATTCAAGTTAAAAATGAGGTGGATTATTGTTCGAAAACAAAGTATATTATTAGTAATATATTATTTCAAACATTGCTTAATACTTTGAAACTTGAAACTCTTACAATTACAACCTGCCAGCACTAAACATGAAAATACCACAACTGAATAATACTAAAACTAAATTTGACAAAAAATTCAGAACAAAAATACAACTAATAATAAAGTGAAAACGTCTCCAGGTTACGCATGTAACCATGGTTCCCCGAAGGGAACGAGACGTTGCGTCGAACGCTATGGGAACGCCTTCAGCGTGACCATGCTCTGAATCACATTTGTAATCAGTCCAATAGATGGGCGAGACGTCACGGGCGGGTGACGTAATGACCAGGAAGCTATAAAATCACGTGCTGTGGAACCGGCGTCAGCTTCTAAGAATGAAGCAAGCGCTTGCAGGGATGCTGGAAGTATGGCCTGAGACGCAGCGTCTCGTTCCCTTCGGGGAACCATGGTTAAATGCGTAACCTGGAGACGTTCCCCTTCAGGAACTCGAGCTGCATCGAACGCTATGGGAACGAGTATGCCCACGCCGCCATACTTACAAATCCCTGCCCAGTTGTGGAAGCTAGGGTGAGAGAACAGAAGAGCCCGGAGTGGCTCGCATATCTAGGCCATAGAACCTGACAAACGTTAGGGGCGTGGACCAACCCGCAGCGTTGCAGATGTCCTGCATAGACACACCTGCTAGAAAGGCCGCCACACCTCTAGTAGAGTGAGCCTTGACCCCCAATGGCGAGGGGAGATCAGAGGACTCGTAAGCAATAGAAATGGCATCAACTATCCACCGACTTAGGGTCTGCTTCGTAGCAGGAAGACCCCTCTTAGGGGGACCATAGCAAACAAGCAGTTGGTCCGCCCTTCTCTACAGGGCAGCTCTGTGGATGTATGCTCGCACTGGACACATACAGCTAAGCTTCTACTGGTCGGGCTCCCTGAAGGGAGGAGGACAGAAGGCCTGTAGCACGATAGGCTGTGGTGTAACAGAGGGAACTTTAGGTGCATACCCCGCTCGAGGGTAGAGAACTACTTTGGCCATGCCAGGCGCAAAGTCAAGATAAGAAGGGGCCACTGAGTGGGCCTGCAGATCCCCAACTCTCTTTAGAGAAGATATCGCCAGAAGGAAGGTAGTCTTTATAGTGAGATAGCGATCAGAAATCTCTTCAATAGGCTCGAATGGAGGCTTACAAACAGCTTCTAGCACCACAGCCAGGTCCCACATGGGGACGCAAGTTCGTACTGGGGGCCTCAGCCTCAGCGCACCGCGGAGGAAACGTGTAACTAGGGGGTGTCTGTCCATTGACTGTCCACCAATAGGGACGTGGTAGACCGCAATGGGTTAGACTTTTAGGGTGGAGTGGGTCAACCCTGCGGAAAAATGGGCCTGCGGGAACTCCAGAACTCTACCAACCGCGCAGTTAGCTGGGTCGAGCTGGCGGTCTCCGCACCAAGAGTCAACCTCCTCGGAGGAAGACAAGCGGAGCATCGAGCCTGCTCCCCGGGGGGAATAAACCGCAGAACGGGCTTCCAAACCCAGAGTGTGAGCACTGGATCTGGCAGGTGAGGAAGAAGATAGGGACTCACCCGTCTCCATTCCCTCTGCCAGATCCACCTGCGAACCCCACGAGTGCAGCTGCGGGGCCAACACCGCGGGGGAACGCTGGTGAAGGCTCCCTCCTCGAGAGCCGACTCTGCGTGCTTCGCTCCCAAGCAAACCACACACAAACTGTGTGTATCCCCGCTCGTAATGTAACGTGGGCAGGGAGGAACACACAGCCTGTAACGCGATCTGTTCTCACCCTTTTTTAAATGCTTTGTCTTAGCCGCAGCCTTAGACATGCTTATTTTTCTTTTTGAGGAGCTTATTGGGACAAACAACACCAAATAAGACTTACAAACAGAGAGAGTGACTGACACAACACAGAGCGTTTTGCTGAATTACAGAAAGCTGACGCCAGTTCCACCACACATGCTTTTATAGCTTCCTGGTCATTACGTCACCCACCCGTGACGTCACAAAACTAGTGGCTTAATGAGAGCTCCCACGCTCCCTGAATCATTCGACACTACTCCAGAACATCTCTGTGATTGATGCAGCCAAGTATAATGCCATTTCAGGTCTCATTGAAGTTTATAGCATACTGTTCACTAAAAATGAAACATTACTACATTTTATAAGCTGCTGCAAGTTATGTGGCTGAAACATCAGCTGTCGGAGGGCGACAAATTCCACCTACTCTGTGAATGTCGGCTCAGCTGTACCATACTCATATACTTTACTTTTTACCCCATTTATAATGCTAGTCGAGGTTTCTTATATCAAAACAGTTGTATTTTAGGCCCTGTTAACACTAGTGCATTTTCGTTTTAAAACGTTGTTTTAAAAGGAAAACGAACCTCGTCTACACTGGCGTTTTCATTGCATTTCAGAAACGATCTGTCTACACTACACAACCAAAAACACATGTCACATGACCATTAATGCATGTACAACCAAAAATATGTATAGGTAGATGCCCTATTATTTAGATGGCAGACGCTTCTATGTGCTACCTATACATATCTATGGGTACAATAATGAGCATGATGTTATCCTTGTCAAGGATACGCAGAACGAATGCCATGCCAGTCATGCCATCAAAAGTCTCTGTTTTGGTCCATTTACACTGAAATGCAACCCCGGAGTTTTCAAACTAAAACGGGGTCTGCAGCGTTTTGTAAACAACAGGCATAACCGTAGCAAAAGTTATGTGTTTTAAAACGAAAACGCACTAGTGTAAACATAGCCTTAGGGCTGTCTCAATCGCGAAATCCTTCCAGTGCACTGGAACGTTCGCTCTCTGAAAAATCCCATTGTGCACCGCAAAAACTAGGGAGCATCTGCGCTCACTATGCTCCCTTTCCGGAAATAACGTCACATTTCTGAAGCGTGTAACATAAACCACACGAGCCAACTCAATAAATATAATGACACGCGATAGAAGATTTGAAAAGACAAACCGTTTTTTTCAACATAATTTGTATATTTCAACATAAACACACATAGCTAGACAGGTAATGAACACATTTATTTAACATTTATAATTACAATTCGGCTGAAATTGTTGTAAGAACATGTAACAGAATGATGTGTTTAAAGAGAATAAAAAATAATATCAAAAAGAGATCGGTCCTGTCTGTTGTTTATTAATTCAAGCGGTGACGTTCTACTATGTTGTCCGTTGACGCTGTACGTAGTCATGTCACTGGAATTCGAGTGATCACTGTCCCAACGTGCAGTGAGTCAGGGAACTTACCAGTGACCGAATTTGTGAACACGATCTACTGATTCACGAGCTCGGGAGCTAGGGAGCTGATTGAGACGCACCCTTAGTGTTTACTCTCTCATCATATAATTAAAGAGGCTGTACTACTGTACCTTTAAGATTCTAACGTAGATACCCTCTCTTGATTCGATAACCTCTCTGTTTTAGCATAGTTTACCCTGTTGTTTTTTTAAACAATGGAGGTTGATTTATTGAATATTGAATATGTGTTTGTGTGTAAATGTATGACCATATCGTAATATATGCACAGTTGACATTACAAACATTTCACCGATTTCAGAGTAACTTGATTAGTTTCCATAAATGCTTAGGTTAGACTTTGCATTCAACTTTAGAGTGTTATCTGAATTCCTCATATTTTTAATAATTCATTTATTATTTAAGAGTTCAAGTTATACTCTGAAATTAACTGCAAAGACATTATAAAAAATGGGATTTTCCTTGATTTTGTTTAAGTCCCCTTTTTTCATGATTTCTTAGGCTATTCTTTGAAATTTATTTAAACACCGTAAAACAACAAGGAAAATCCTATTTTCCATGATTTGCCTGGTTGTTTCCATAAATAGCTAGTAAATAGTTAGGCTAGTCTTATATCCCATTTTCCATGATTTGACAAATTGTTTCCAGTAGTTAATTTGGTTAAGTTAGACTTTGAAATTAACTTTAGAGTATAACCTGAACTTTTTTTGTTTTGTTTTGTTTTTGTTTTAAATGGCAAAAAAATTTAAAAAAAAATCACATGGAAAATCCCATTTTCCCTGATATGTCCAATTCAACATGGCAACCGCTCGTCACGCAGAGAAAGTGAAAGCCGGGACTGGAAGTTTCAGGTCTGCCACAGGGTGCCAATGGGCAGCGCAGAGCGTTTTAGGCCACTCGGCAGACCTCCGTGCTGTTTAGCGCCCACCACCCTGTTGTAATTCTGTGTTTATCAACTCTTTATTATGGGCGCATCATCATTTACAATGGTACCATCTGCTCATTACCTTTCCTGAGTATGGGGCAAATTGCTTTCACAGGGAGTTAACCAGGAGAAGGAAAATTGTCAGCAATAGAGAGAAAATCAAGAAACCTGCTCTAGTCTATTTGCAAAGGCTGTTACCCACACAAGAGATTCAGAAACACGTTTATTTTTTAAGGGGATAAAATAATTAGCCGGCTCTGGTTGTACGAAGAGAAACAACGAGATTGGTAAATTAGAGCGCGAGGCCTCTGTCCAAATCAAATAAATTCGGAGCATTTTATGGGTACCTGCAGCTGTGTAGCAAAAACAAATATCGCATATGACCACATGACTCTAATTTATCTGGTTCTCTCCTAAATTAACAGCCCGGGCCAGGCAATGGGAAAAACAGTAGGAAGCAGAAAATAGGAGAATTCCTATCTCCTCTCTCGCATTTAGTCCATTAACTCTTCTAACCACGACGGATGAGGAGAGGCACTCGCTTACAAAAAGCACCCATCAGGGAAAAACACAAACGCCTAACACCCAAACCTTTACTCAACGTGGAGAATTAGACAGCCTTTCTCGTCGGCCGCTGAACATCGATACTGCGGGTGGCACCGTTTTCTCCTAAATTCATGGCAGAAGAGGGAAAGGGAGGGAGACCATCGGTTTCATTTTGCCTTTACAGTGATGTATGGAGAAGCACATCCATGAATTAATACAAATTAAACCTTTAAAAAAATCTGATAAAAATACTGAGTGAACAATCTTATAGAAGAGGCTCAACCATTTGACATTCTGGGTCGTTATGTCACATGGCCTGTTACTTACATTGGTACAAAATGTCTGCATTTCTAATCAAAATGAGCCAATCAAATCCAATAATTCAGCGTATAGTCTCCAAACTCTTTGTAAATGAGATATCCAAGGAAAGACAGACACAAAAAAGTAGCGTGTAGCAGAAATTCCGATGTCACTGACGGATTGACAATACTGTATCAATGACGGAGACCAGCCCTGCTCTTTTCCATCTGATTTATGTAACGGGTCACACTGGCGCCTGTGTGTGATAGATTCGAGACTGCCGGGACGAGTTGTTAGACTTGGACATTCTCCAATGTGAAGGCTGACATTATTCATGATATTTTGGAAGGAACAGAGGCTAAAAGATCTTTGACATTCAAGGATTGTCACCCTGCAGCTACGTGAAAATGTGTGTAGGCATGTTGGAGGCAGATGCCATCAGATGAATCAGTGGTCACCGGCATACAGCGCTATCAGAGCTCACACAATGTCAGGGCTGCAGGGTGGCTCCGTCCCAACACACACACACACAAATGCACATCAGTCTTGCTCTGACATAGTATACTAGTGATGGCTGATCAGCATCAGGGACAGCAGCCTATATAAGCAAACTGAATATTTGTTGTTCTATCATGAAGGAGACTTTGTTGTTATACTGAGCTAGCTAAAAAAAAAAAAATCCTCTGAACACTAAAGCTACTTGAATATAAATCTGGTAACAGAAACAGTGAGATTAAGAAAAATCAGTGTTGAGATGTGAAAAGGACCTGGTGTAAATGAACGTAAACAGCGACTGATGATGGGAGTCTTGCATGCAAAGTCGACATAAAATTAAAATTCACCCCATCTATTTTTGTAAATGCATGATACTAATCTTATTGTGAATGATTCATGCATCTTCATCATTTTTAATCAAAATATCATAACTTTATCTTTCTGTGAAACAACAGACTGTTCTCAGGTGATGTATCCCAGACTTCTCCAATTATTTAGCTATTATTATTCATCTGCCATTTTTTTATTTAATTCCCACATCCCAAAAGCCAATCAACAATGATGGATAGAACCAAGTGACTGCACTTCAGATCTGGTTTGATTTGTTTTTAATTAATTTTAGCGCATAATTTTTTGCATTTTTGATTATTCATCTCGCAATTCTGACTTTTTTTCTCACAATTGTGAGATACAAACTCACAATTGAGAGTTATAAAGTCCAATTCTGAGGGGAAAAAAAGACTGAAGTACTCAGAATTGCAAGTTTATATCTCACAATTCTGACTTAACTCACAAATGCGCATTATAAAGTTTTAAGAAATTAAGTCTCAATTACGAGATATAGTGTAAACTCACAAAAGTCACGATTGCGAGATATAAAGAGCGAGATTATATCTCGCAACTCTGAGTTTTTAACTCGCAATTGTGAGTTCATATCTCACAATTTTGAGGAAAAAAAAGTCAGAATTGCGAGTTTGTATCACAATTCTGAGAAAAAGGTCCGAATTTTGAGATGTAAACTCGCAATTACGAGAAAAAAGTCAGATTTGTGAGATAAAGTCGCAGTTTTATATTTTTTATTCAGTGGCGGAAATGGGCTTCCATACACTTAAGCTGTTTTGATTGTGACAAACAACAATATTGCTGAATTCTTGTTTTCACTATCCACAATGTAGTTAAAACATGAACCAAACATACATAACTCAATGTAGCACACTAACCCTCTGTGAAAACCCTTATCACACACATTCACAAATATACTGCACTAGAATACACATAGTGATTCATCTACTTCAGAGCTAATGCAAACAAACTCAAAATCTTTCTTTTTTTATCACACTCTCCGGCGCACACATATCCTCATATTATTACAGCCTCATGATAGGATTTCAAATGAGAATGTGAAAACAAATGGAAACGACGGGCTACAAAACATAAAATATACAAGCGAAGAACCACCTTTGTGTGCATTACATCCACATCGTAATATTCTCGTATCTACTGAGACTGATTTACAACCCTCCCTCAAAGCCAATGCAGCCGCTGCACAGATTTATGTAGCGGGGGGTCAGATCTCACCTAGCACTAGCCATATGCACGCCTCATTTCCATATGCTGTATTAGGGTGGTGTCAGACACTATGCAGAGACTGAGGTCTTATTAGGCACGGGGGTCCCTGCCACAGTACAAATCAACACTGCCGGGACTTCTGCTCATTCTCTGTCACTGACTTCACTCAACAAACTCCATATGCACGACTTCCGCACGCTTTATCGGCGACTGGTGAGCCCCGCTCGGCCATCAGCCCTTTGCCGTGCAAATCCCCCCAGTGATGGAAGTGGGAGGCCGTAGTGTCTGGGGAAAGGAAGACACAAAACAGGGAACGGTGTTTGGGGGTTTGGGAGTGCCATAAAGTTGGCAGCGTGTGATTGTGACAGCTTTGATTCCCAAGAAGAGAGTAAATAAACAAGATCCCCTGTGGTTCCTGCAGAGACTGGGAGCGGCAGCACAATATGGAAGGGGTAAAAGAGGAAACGAGGAAGAGGAGGACGCAGATGAAGACACGAGAGATACAAAAAGTGTAATCATAAGGTGTGACACTGAATGCACTGACAAAATGCGCAAATAACAAGAGTAGGTGATGGAAATATGTGACAGAAGTTTAGTATGTTGGTTTCCAACCAACATATTTTCTCCTCCAAATAGAAATAGAATTCCTGAATGTACTGAATGTAATTTTTAACTTTATATGTATTTATTTTTTAAGAAATTCATACTTTTATTGTAAACACCAAAGTAGTATCACATGACACTGAAGACTGGAATAACGGTTGCTGAGAATTCAGCATTGCCATAACAGAAATGAAATACATTTCAAAATATATTAAAATATAAATCAGTCATTTTAAATTGTAAAAATATTTCAGATTTTACTGTATTTTTGATCAAATAAATGCAGCCTCGGTGAGCATAAGAGACTCTTCAAAAACATTTAAAACATCTTACTGACCCCAAACATTAAAATGTATACAACGTGTTTGATTGTTTATTTATTTATAGTTTTACCTTTTACATTTCTGCTGTTTCATTAATTGCAGGTTCTATTGGGACAACTTACACCATATAGTGTGGCAACATGCCCCAAACATAGATCAACTTTTGTTAATAATAAACAGTTTGTTATGCTTGGAATATTTGAGTATATGTTCAAAAGACTATTTGAAGTACCTACAATATGCCAGAAAACAAAATTTTGGGCATTTACAGAAACTGACCTTCTTTAGCATAGAATTTAACATCATGAACGGATAATTTGAATACTACAGTGGATGAAAAACGATGCACAAGCAATCAGAAATGCAAGAAAACAAGCCAAAATATATGAAAGATCATGACAGTATACACAACAACAAATAAACAAACAGGCAGAGAAAAATAAACACCCACATATACCCAGCCCAATATCAACATTTATGCAATATGTATAGTTGTCTCGGAAATATCTGGGAAGCAAACTTCAGGCTCTGTTCGGTGATGAACTAGGAGCTGTAATAATTCGATCAGACTGTCCATACGTCAGTGCAGTGATGACTCTGGCCACTGCAGCCATCTGCTTTGTGTAACCGGCTGAAGAAAGCAAGAGTGAGAGAGAAAAAAGTGAGAGAGAGAAATCAAAAGTAAAAGAAAGGATGGAGAAAATGAGGATTAATGTCGTGGCCTGGAGCTCTGGGCCATCGGAGTCAGAGAGTTTTATTGCGATACTGGCATTCCTACATAAATTCACATTCCAGATATAAGCTCCGTCCAGCACAACCACACTCAGTTAGAAATAAAGCAATGAGACATCAAGTACAGAGTAAACTAAACATTCAGAAAATCTACTCTACAGTGGCATGTAGAAAAACAAGGACTTTTTTTTTTATTTAATGTAATTTTTGTTTCAGTTTTGTTTTGATGTTAATACAGTTTCTGATTAAAGGCCTTAGGAACACAGTCTAAATTCTAAATTCTACACACATACACAAAAATAGTACTATTATATGTTAATATGTTTAAATTAAAGTCTCAGAGTCGCTGAGTAAATTTAGAGAAATGAGTGGCTTACACACCTGATATCATATTTCATAATATTGTTTTTACTTGTGTGTGTGTGTGTGTGTGTGTGTGTGTGTATATATATATATATAAATATATATACACACACACACACACACTATAAGGGATGTCTCATTAATATATGTATGGATGAGCAAGACTAGCCTACTCATTTGTTCAAAGCAACATTCATCTGTGTTCATCTAACTGTCCTCAACCTTTAAGCACAATGGAAATACCAAAATCTCTAACATAACATAAACGTATAATTCCTAACACAATAGAACATAAAACACTAACAAGCCTTTCCCTTCCCACAAAAACATAAAATATCACTTAATTTCAACAATAACTTGCCCGATCCAGTCCTATGCACAGTATGCTGAGAACTAGAAATCCAATGCTTAGATTCAGTCAATGCAACAAAACTTAGTAATGTAGACCCAACACAAATAGACTCTTCCATTAATTATTATTCATTTTAATTTAGGAATTATTGTTATTATGATTAATAAAATAATATTAAACTTATTATTATTATGCTTTAATCATTTAAATGTTAAATGACACAAAACTGTTGAATTTGAAGGAAATCATTTTAAGGAAACCCCTACATTACATAACTTTATTACTATTGTTTTTGTTATTAATAATAATAATAATAATAATAATAGCTTTTATATTAAACATTTATTTATATATTTATTTATTTTCTCAACAATTCAGCCTTTTAGTAACATTTTCTTTGCTAAACTTTCTGAACGGTTTCATCATCACCAAACCATTTTTGACAAAGTAGGATGTTCCAAACGGCCACACACGATACTGTAACACCCTACGGTGCTCCCTTAAAGTGCTCTGCCTTTGGTGTGAGCAGTGTATAGCGATACTCACTTCTGCACAGAATTCGCCCACGTTGTCACCAAGTAAAATACAAATGGGAGGAGACAGGTCGAAGAAAAGAGAGCGAAACAAGGACAGACCCCCATCTTTTGCCGCCCGGGAAGAAAGAAAGAAAGAAAGAAAGAAAGAAAGAAAGAAAAAGAAAGAAAGAAAGAAAGAAAGAAAGTACTCTTGCCTAAAAGCCCCCATATCCATGAGCTTGGAAGAAAAAGTGCTTTGGCATCTTAACTCTTCTGCAAATTGACCCAGATTAAATCAAATTTAAATGCGGCAGCTAATCAGAAATTTGGCACTCTCAGATGCAACCAAAACAGGATGTCAATCTCAGCATTTGCATCATAAAGGGACATTGTGGAATGTGAAGAGGGAGAAATCGCTGGTGTTAGATCTAAACAGAGCTGAGTGGACAAGAGAAAATAAACCCTGGATGAACGCCTGGGATATTTAGAACAGAAGGAGGTAAGAAATATGTCTGGTCAGTTAAATGCTGATGTTGAAAGCCTTCTGATCCAAGGACCTTGCCACTGTCATTTAGTAACTTGACTTGATATCACGATTAGTGCCGGTACCACACTACAAAGAAAATACAGTAACTAAGATGACAATTTTACAACCGTAAGATGGACTTTATACAACTGAATGGACTTCAATAAGGTTGATATTACATTTTTTTTAATATATTCTATCTAAATGTTCTCTCTCTCTCTCTCGCTCCGCTTAGTGGTGCTTGACTTTTGTCCAAAGCTTGAGGAAAGTGGCTCTGTTATTTCTGAAGAGGCTGATACACAGACGCGTCACAAATCCTCTTAGCCACGACTGCAAATGGCTTTTGGGTGGCAGCTTAAAGGAGCCATTGTGGCGCTCCTGGTTTTGAAACTTCCTACAATGCCTTTTGGCCAGGCTAATGTAAATAAAAAGCAGCCCTGAACATGAGCACAGGAAGATGGAGAGAGTCTGTCTGAGTGTGAGAGTGAGAGAGAGAGAGAGAATAAAAGCCCAGGACTCACACTTCAAAACAGCCATCCTGAGACAGACTAATAAAGTGAGAGGTAAAGAGCGAGGGATGAGAATGAATGAAATAATTACAAGAACTACAAGAGACAGAGAAGGAAGATGCATAGAGAAAAAGTCATATTTAGGGCAGATGCATTTTTATGACCTTGAAGGTTACTTGTGGGAAGGGGACGTTACTTGAAGAGTTGTTTCAAAAGAAAGTGCACAATCGTCATTCCACAAGGCTGTTAATGGAAAGTATATGCAATGGTCACTTCAAGGAAGTTATTTAGCTGTTTATGATCATGTGACACTGAGTGGCTAGGTCTTAATATAATATAAAAGAGATTGAATAATTTTGAAGGTAGTTTATTTATCTTACATGGGATTTGCTCTTGTACTGTACATATTTGCATATTGTTACATCAACAAAGAGTGCAATACATTTTTTTTTTTTCTTAATTTGATTAAATTTAAATTTTAGACATAAAAATACCACATTTATCCATAAGCAAAGTCATTTTATATTGTTTGTTTATTATGAATAAATAAAGTGCCTAAAAAGTGTTTATTGTTATTTATTTATTTACCCAAAACATTCAAAATATTAATGATCAAACAAAAGTAAATTACTTTTTTTAAATAAAAATGATTAAGTTTTACATAATCACGGAGTAAATAAATGTTAATAATCTATCATCATCATAAATTAATAATAACAACGTCCATGAATTATTATTATTATTATTAATAATAATAATGATAATAATAATAATAATACATTAATAATAACAATAAACATAAATTAATAATAATAAACTCAGTTCTTCATCTATTCAATTTCCATGTATGTAATTGGCTGCATGTAGAGATTGTGATCTTGGTAATCTAGACAGACGAGAAAAAGCAGGGTGGCCGGAGCCGCTGTTTCTCATAAGAGGCCCAGACAGAGCGCAGCTTCATTAGGGGGTGGGGAAGGACACGCATGAGCCAGTGTCCTCCCTCGATAGAAGCCACAGGCCGACATGTGGCGAGATTATGCATTATGGAAATCAGCATGACCTAGCGTTCGAGACCATAATGATTTAACACTGATCTCCATGTGCCGGCGCACTGTAATCTATTTTTTATTAGTCCGGGAATTTAGGTACAATTGTTTCAATATTGTCAAGCTATGCAGACAATTGTTGGTGTATTGCTTAGTTTACATAATGCACATAACAAACAGCAACAATAACATCTAGTAGGAAAATACAATATTTCATAGTGGCGTTCGGTGCGCAATTAACATGTGGATTTCGAAACTAAACACGGCAGGCTTTGTGGGCGGCTTTTCTGTGTATGATTAGTTCAAATGTGACACTGCATATTAAAATTTCATAAATTCTTTAAAGGAGCTTAGGTTGATTTTGCCATAATGTGACTGAAGCATTGGCTAATATTTCACCCGCACAATTTTGTGCAATGAATATTATACTAGAACAAAGAAGATTAGAAAATTACAGCCAATAACAGGCCGAGGTTTAGTGCTGACATAAACCTTTGATGGACTTTTTGAAAGGCCCCTGTGAATTACGTACTTCCTGAATAGAGATGAGAAAACTCACACAGTCAATGCAGGGAAAATAAGCATATAATAATATTACCCCAACAATAAAGAATTACAAACGGGAATATAAAAACAACTAATGACAGACAGACACTTCCAACCGCCGTTTCTTCAAAGTGCTCCTCACCAATACGGGAAACAAACAACTCTAAAGCAAGCAGAGGCATTGATGTCTTCTTCTAATCTTCATAAAGGTAAATACGAGCGTCAGCCTCTCTTGGGCGAGTGAGGGAATCCAATGAAATATATATATGTTGTTTTAATAAACCTCATCTCAAAGTGTACACTAAAGTGAGCAACTTCTTTTAACTCCCCCATTAAAACAATCCACATCAAAGAAAGTGAAGAAAAGGTTCAGATAACTCAAAGGATTACTGGATAAACTTTTACAGGATGGAAAGTCAAACAAGAAAAGCATTTAAGAGATGATCTAGTCGGTGACACACACGATTTAAAAAAAAATAATGTGAGACTGAGGTATAAGTTGACTGTTTCTGTAAACACTGAACTCAATCAGGGCCTGGCACCGAGTATTTGCAGCCATTAGGGAGATGCCATCAGAAGACAACGCGCTGTGGCATGAGCTCTGCATATCATATTCTTATTATGGCCGTACAGTACATGAGTGATGATGAGCCTGAGGTCATGCTCATAAAGGGGTATGATTTTTATAGAAGATGGCACCAAACCATTTCCAGATGGCTCATCAGTGTGGACCGAGAGCCTACCGAAGAACAAACAGTTGGATATGGCTCGGCCCGAGTCTCCTGCAATATGACCGTCACTGCCGCCTGGGAGCGATGCAATGAGACCCTACCCAGCTCTCAAATGCCTGGCCAGGCTACTGCCACACAAAAACAGCTGGCGTATATGTGCTAGTGGCATATATCCACACAGACGAGTTAACAGACTCTCTTTGTAGAGGCCCATAAACAGATTTCATAGACACATAAAGAGCTAAAACTTGACACAGACTAAAGATGCTCCTTCAAATGCTCATGCTAACTGCAAATCAAAATAGCCACAAAAAAAAGGCTATTTAAAAAGCTACTTATAAAGCTATTTCCTTTGAAGTATCTTGGAGTACCATACGTAAATGACATGGTATATGAATATGATAAACACTACATATGGGTCAAAGACAAATAAGAATGTCTGAGGGTGATAAAAAAAAAGAGAAATCTTTCAAAGATTCAGTTAAAACACTATACTAAATATTTAATGACTGAAGTGATGTAACCATCAAGTAAAAATGGCTAAAATACTCTTGTTTATAAATACTCACATACTCATTCTTATTTGTCTTTGACCCATATGTAGTGTTTATCATATTCATATACCATGTCATTTCTTATGGGAGAACACACAACGTAATAATTGTAAAAAAATCAAATCAAATCAAATCAAATAAATAAATAAATAAATACATCACAGTTAATTAATAATCGCAATTAATCATCGTAATTAATTAATCCCTCTATATTATGATTTTGTAGTTATATGATAAAGGCTTCCTCCATATTGGTTACACTGACTTTGATTCGATGGGCAAAGCTTATAAAATACTTAATAGAAATCTTCTATTATAAACTTTTTACAATAAATTATACATAATAAAATATAAAATATGTATAATTCAATATAATACATTTATAATACGATATACAGTTCTTGTTGTTGTTTTTTCCTCAAGAATTATTTATTCTGCTGAACACAAAAGAGGATATTTTGTGAACTGTGGGTAACCAAACAGCTGATGATCCCCGTTGACACAGTATTTTTCTATACTATGGAAGTCAATGGTATGGAAGCCCGTTTCCGCCACTGAATAAAAAATAAACAAGGTAATTGTGAGTTTTTTATGTCATATTTCACATGAGATATAAACTTGAAATTGCGAGTTATAAAGTCCAATCCTGAGGTGGAAAAAAGTTTTATATGTTCTCAGAATCGCGAGTTTACTGTATATTTCACAATTCTGACTTAATAACTCGCAATTGCGTGTTATAAAGTCAGTATTGCGAGATATAAACTCACAATTCTGAGAAAAATAGTCACAATTGCAAGATATAAACATGCAATTCTGTGAAAAAAGTCAGAATTGCAAGAAAATCTGAGAAAAAGTCAGAATTGTGAGTTTACATCTCGCAATTCTGACTTTCTTTATCAGAACTTTGAGTTTAGTCTAAATTTCGCAATTCTGACCTGCTTTCTCAGAACTGTGAGATTATATATAAAAAAAATATATATTTTTATATTCCACAGAAGAGGGAGATGCATACAGGTTTGGAACTACTTGAGGGTGAGTAAATGATGATTTACTCATTAATTCAAATAGTTTTTTTTTCTTCCCTTTTTCTTTGGACAGTTACAAGACCTAGACATTCTAACTAACTAACTACATACATGTGTATCATAGGAGTCACATTTGATTAACTTTAAAAGATTTAAGATTCACAGATGCATTTATTTATAAGAGAACAGAAAAGCAAAACCAAGAAGAGGACTCCAGAAACGTCATTTAACTGTAATTTTCAGCACTCTAGAATTCTTATAAAATACTGCTCAATTCCATCTCACTATTCTCTCTACCTCCATCATCCTTCCATTTATTTCAGCCTGCCAGTGTTACAGGGTTCAAATTGAGCTTGTTAAAAAGGGACCCTCTCTCTAACTCACAGATGATTATTCATTTAGCTGCTTTACAGAGTCTTGCCAGTGATAAGAGCTCTCTATTCATTTGCTCAGGAAAAGACCATCACAACATCCTTTTCCCCCCATGTTCCCCGCATTGGCATGGAATATAGCTGTTCATTCGAATCTGATCCCTTGCTAATTGAAAATAACAGCCTCTTTTGCGTATTGATTGATGGCTTATTCACCCTTATATCACAGCGTCATAAATACAGGTAATGCTTGATTATGTTCTCTGTTCCCACAGATCTTGACATGCCAAATGAGCTAATAAAATGCTAGGTGCGAGGAGTGGTTTTGAAATAGCTTGTGATAGAGTTGCCTCGTTAATTTGTTTGTGTGTGCTGTAATAAACCTGCAGTTGGACACACTGGTGCGTGATTAAATGCATCTCAGACTCAAATGAGGCTGACCCTTATGCCTCGTCATCTCTTTTTTATATGGAAATCAGATTGTAAGAAAGAGACCTATGAAAGAATACAGCCAGCACTCCATTATCAGCTTCTATTATTATGACAGGTTTATATATTTACTTAGTGGCTAAACTCATTTTCACATACAAATGAGCGCAACTAATGGATCCATTTTTGAAATTTAATCCCACCATACTAAATTATGACACATTTTGGTGAAGTATCTGAGTGGTTTATTATTAAGTCATCGATTAAGTCATTAACTTCATAAATGGCAGTTACATAAACAAGTTTAATGAAAGTGTTGTTTGTTTTGTGCTGTTCCAACACAAATTGTGGATTTCACCCAAAAATGAAAAATCTGTCATCCTGAGGGTGAGTAAATTATGACATAAGTTTTATTATTATTTTTTTTTTGGGGGGGTGAACTATTCCATTAAGTAATGTATGGATGATTTATCTGATGTTCACCCTGCTGAGAAGAAAAAAAAAAATAGCATTTTTCAGTTGGCTACCCAACTAAACCAGCTAAACATCAGCTTAAGACCAGCTTAAACCAGTTAAAACCAATAAACTAGGTTGGTTTAAGAGAATGTTTAGCCTAATAAACCAGAATTCATAAAACAAGCAGTTCATGTACTGAAAAAAAAGTGTCACTACGGAAGTAAGACTAGGATCTTAAGACAAATATATCAGTTGACCTTTTCTTTTGCATTGTGGCGTTGCATAAAAATGGCTACAATATTTTTCAAAGCAGGTGCCTTGTTCACCCAAATTAGACGGGTCAGTAGAGGGTACTTCAGTAATGTGGCAAACCACTTCAAAACCCTTTCCCTTCACTTTTTCTTACATTCACCTGCCTTTCCCCCTTCTCATCTCTGGTGTTATTTCAGAGGAATCTCTTTCAACTAGAAAGGGCTTAGGACAACTGCAGAGTTTGACATAATTATGTCTGGGCTAGCTTTAATCACTTTGGGCCTTCACTCCTTGACGCACATTATCTGACTCCAAACATGTCAGATCCGTGCTTGAAATAGGCCAATTTACCCTCCGTAGTCTGCGCTGAAATCTAGCTCGGTGTCAAAGGCACAGATGCATAATTGTCCTCATTTTTAAAAAGACATGTTTTTGAACACAGCTTGTCTACAGGAATAGAAAAAAAATTAAGTTTGACTTTCTACACTTTTAATAGGATAAAAATCTACCTAACTCAAGTTTAACAAAGCAATGAGTAAGAAAAAGTGTATGTCACAACAGTGAGAGGAGATTCGATGTCGAACGCTGAGACTACCTGAGCTTTCACAAAGAAAGTTAATTACAGAAAGACACAAATGAAAGAATGCTAAGTTTTGTGCTATATGGAGCGGATTTTAATTAACAACTATAATATTCACTTTGAAGTGGACAGAATGTTTTGACATGACGATTAGTTCTTACAAAGCTTATAATCAAAAATACACACTTTTTAATTATATTCCGTTAAATTTACGGTAAAAAATTGGTTGCTTGAAATTCACCTATAAAAATAATGTGAAGATGTCTGTTAATTTTACAACTAAAAACTTTATATTTCATTAAGCGACAATGTTAATGTTATAACAATCTTCTTGAACTGCAAAAATATGTCTTAACTTGTTTTTTGTTGTTGTTGTTTTGTTTTGTTTTTTGCACATCAAAACTTAGAATTTTGACAGTATTTTACAATAACATTACAAATAACGTTTAAGCATTTACATTTTTTTACACTGTAGAGTATACTGTAAGGTAACTTTGTTAACCAAGATGTTAACATTTTTATAGTGCACTATTCTTCTGCTCAACTTATTCTAATGTACACACATGTATTCATATATTAAATAAATCAAGCTGAATTGTGTAATCTTGAAATAATATAAACATTATGAATTCAGAATAAATGTGTATTATTTAATTAAAATGACTAAAAAAGTTTGGTAAATGGCAAAGCAACTGGATTTGTTTTGTAATTAATTTAACTATTTTTATAACTAGAGTAAGGTTAAGTAGAGTGAAGTTTATTTATATGCATCTAATTTAAATAATTTGTTTAAAAATTACTTTTTTTTTTGAGCTTATGATCTGCCTCCATGCATGAACTTGCCACACGGTGCCATAAAGGGGCCCTTTTTTAACAGGACTGAAAGAGGGCTATGGTTACACCCAGATCCGTGGATTTTTTGCCACCCTCATTTTACAGGCACACCACAAGCCCAGCCAAGACTCAAATGGGTCAGAGAACAAAGGCACATCAAAGCCACACAACCAGGTCATGCACACACAGGCTAATGTGCTCCCAAGATGCAGCCATTCAACCTAAAACCAGGACCTTTGATGATAGCAGCCTGATGGACCATTGTTAAAAAAGAAGCCATCAGCAAATATGAGCAAATCTACTCTCAAGATAATGCAGGCCTGAACTACACACACTGAGACCAGAGCGAGGCACAGCATGATACAGAGTCTGATAATGAAAAATACAGTACTTCTATCAATGAGCGTGCATGTGTGAGCGTGTGCGTGCATGTGTTTCATCTGCGCTCATAATAAACCCTAAAACAAAGACTTACATTTCTAGTCTGAGCGTTATCGTCCGAATTCGCTTTTTAATCTTGGCCTTCTGAGTTCCTCTTACACCATCGTCCTCTGACTAGACAAGAAACAGACACAGAGGAGAGACCAAAGGAAATGTTACTGGACAATGGAAAATGTTTCAGTCTTGTAGTGGGCTTCAGTTTGAGAGGTTCAAAGAGGTCTGAGACAAAAGCTTCTCGCATGGCCAGAGCGCAGGGCAGAGCCACCAGCCGGTTCCCAGTGGAGCTAGAAACTCTCCCCGCAATACACTTCTCAGCACTGGGCCAGGATGAGAGTGGCTTCCTCTTGCTCTCCTGAGGCCCTGCAGCTGAACCCAGACCTGATGTATCTGTCATCTAGAGAGGAGAGCAGAGGCAGCTGACATGCCCGAGCTTGTGGTCATATAAGAGAAGCATTGGGACCTATTTGTCCACTGGTTCAATTTGGTTCAGAGAGGAAAAGACAGCAAATTAGGGGGAAAAGAGAAGAAAACATGTTTTTTTTTTTTGGGATACTTCATACCAGGCAAACTAAACTGAGTTTTTATAAATAAATAAATACTTAATATGTATAAAACTATTTTAGTTTACATAACCAAATAAAGCAACAAACATTTCCATTATTATTATTATACATCAGACACAAGCACAAGCACTGTCTGTAGCATTTAGCTAAGCAGAAATGTCCTTAGTCCAGAATTCTGCCCCACATGTATATAATACATCAAATAAGATCTGATCATGCAACTATTTATTTTTCTTTCAGCATGGACAGGCAAATCACATGCCAAAAACAGTACTACTTACTTTATCTCAGTTTTTCACTTTATCCTTATTAGACACTTTTAATGTTTTTAATTAAAAAAATCCAAACAAACAAAAAAATAGCTGTCAAAACTCTAAACCACACTGAAAATATGAAGGGGGGGAATGAAAAAACATTTGAAATAAATAAATAACTCAATCACTCATTCACTCACTCATCCATTTTTGACAAAATTGCCCTGATTTTGGTCCAATTAACCAGAGACAACCACGTGCAATGAATGAAGTATACAGTATTTTGCATATTTTGTTGGTCACTTTCTGTATCCACATAGAAATTTAACTGGTCCTGCACATATATACTAAATACCAGTATGTTCTGATTGGCTGTGATTGTCACGTCAGCATTTTTACATTCAGCTTAGACAGACAATATCTGTCACGGAGTGCTCTCAAACAGGAAGATCCAATTGCAGCTTTTATTGAAGAGTCCAAAAAACCCAAAAAAACAGTAATCCACATAGGCAAAAGCAGAAAAACATACAAAAGGTAATCCACAAAGGAAGCCGCAAAACAAAGAACAGAAAACACAAGGAAACAGAACAAAATACGCAACCAAGGACACAATGAACGAGGTATATATCAGGTGAAGCTAATAGGTAAATGACAAACAGCTGGCAGTAATGAAACAATAATCAGTGCAAGAGGTTATGGGAAACGAAGTCCAGGACAGACAAACAATGATCCAGGAGGAGTGCCCTCTGGTAACTGAGATGGGCACTCCAGCAGCTGGCTGTGACATGACCCCCCTCAAAGAAGCAGATTCCAGACGCTCCATAAAAAGTCAAAGAAGTCCAGGAGGGAGGTGGAACAGAGGTAGACCAGGGGGAGGGATGGTGGGCCAAGCCCGTGTGGCAGAAGACAACCTGTAGCCAGAGGTAAACAAGGAGTCCAGGGTGGAGCCGGCAGGGCAGGGGGCCAGGGCCGGGCTGGGCCGGCAGAGCAGGAAGCCACCAGGTCAGAGCCGGTGGAGCAGGCAGCCATCTGTGTGGAGCAGGTGACCAGCACAGCAGAGCAAACAGGAGCAAAGATCCCCCCAGCGGAGCCAATGACCACCACAGGCAGTCGTGGCATAAACGAGGCATGAAACCACCAAGGTGGATCAGGCAAGACTGAAACAGAAAGCAAAGAGAGGTTAACAGCGGCCTCAGTGGCCGTAACAGGGTGAGCAGAGAGTTCAGGGTCAGCTCTTTTGACCATGGCTGGACAGTCAGAGAGTTCGGGACCGGCCTTCTTGAGCCTGACAAGACAGTTAGAGAGTTCACATACGATCTCTGTGACCATGACAAGGCAGGCAGAGAGTTTGTAAGTGGTTGCCCATGCCTTGAGAGGAGCTGAAACGATCACTGCCGCCATCTCTGGAGGTTCTGCAGTGGATGCTGCCACCTCTAGAGGTTCTGCAATGAACTCCGATGCAGACTCCTGGACTGGAACAAGCTCAGGAGTGAACTCATAAACTTGAACGGGATCCGAAGCAGATTCCCGGACTGGAGTGGGCTCTGGTGTGGATTCTGAGGGTTCCCGGTTTGGAGCGGGTTCATGAGTGGACTCTGAGGACTCCCGGACTGGAGCGAGCTCTGGAGTGGACTCTGAAGGCTCCCGGACTGGAGCGGGTTCATGAGTGGACTCGTAGGGCTCCCAGACTGGAGCGGGTTCATGAGTGGACTCGTAGGGCTCCCAGACTGGAGCGGGTTCATGAGTGAACTCTGAAAGCTCCTGGACTGGAGCGGGTTCTGGAGTGGACTCTGAGGAAGGAACAGTCTCTTTAACAACCAGTGTTGAGGCCCTTGGGATAGCAGCTGCTCTGGCTGAAATCAGCGGTGGATCCACCAAACTAGATATCAGCCCCAAGTATCTTTGGAACACCCGAGTGTCCTCAAAAGCAACATTCACGATGACTGGGAACACAGGAGTGGCATCCGTGATGGCTGAAGGCGGTGGCGTGACATCTATGACAGCTGGAGGTTCTGATGTGGCGGCCATCTTGTGATGTGACTCTGGAACAGTCTCCACTGGAGTGGGCTCTGGATTGACTGGAGTGGACTTAGCTGCCCTCCTTCTTCTTGACCTTCGCTTCACACTGAGTCAGAGGGCCAGGGCTGGTGGGAAAATCCCTACGGAAGGGTTCTGATAGACCTGGTGTTGCCCACTGAGTCCGATGATGGAGACAGCTGACAAAGCCCCAGAAGTCCAGGATCCCAAGACCCTCCATCTCCCCGCAAAAGCCGCAAAACAAAGAACAGAAAACACAAGGAAACAGAACGCAATACTGACGCAACCAAGGACACAATGAACGAGGTATATATCAGGTGAAGCTAATAGGTAAATGACAAACAGTTGGCAGTAATGAAACAATAATCAGTGCAAGAGGTTATGGGAAAAGAAGTCCAGGACAGACAAACAATGATCCAGGAGGAGTGCCCTCTGGTGGCTGAGATGGGCACTCCAGCAGCTGGCTGTGACAATATCGCATCTAACCGAAAATATTACTACTCACATAATCTCAATAACTCCCTTATCATTATACACATTTGCTCTTAAAATAAAGTTGCCCAAACAAACCCAATCAATACACAGAGCAGTAAACAAGAGAAGTGGATAAATGAATATTCCCATTACAAAAATACAGGGTCCAGGTTCTAAACCACAGTCAAAATGTTTTAGGAATTCTAAAATGTATCCTGATGTACTGCATTAAAAAGAACAATTAATCATTTGCGCTAGTATTCTCTGCCCTTTGGACCGCACTGTACTGTAAATATGCTGTACATGAAAAAACACAATCACACGTGTATCATATATTTAATCCTAAACCTGTTGTTAGCACTAACCAGAATGTTTAATTAATTGCCAAACCTGCATGTGTATGCATGCATGTATGTGTGTATTATCAGGCTTGACTGTATTGGACAATGTAAATCACGCACCGTACCCAATGCAGTCCATTTAAGCAGGAAACAAGCAGGCCCGCAGCACAGCTATTACAGATCTGCAGAGAGCCTGATACATTCTGACTCTTTGTGTAATTGTCTCTCGCATCTGAATACAAATTCTCAGCCCCCGTGATTCGTCATATTTATTTATTCCTTTTTCCTCCAGCTACATCTTTTATTAGTCCTGCTCTCTGTGTCAGGATTTAATTTCTGCGGGAAAAAACAACACAGGCAGTTGATTATTGTTATTAAGAATGTGATATTGCAACGTCAGAAATAAAATCTATGGCACATTAAAGTGACAGATTAGAGGGAGGAGGAGTGTTCATTTACAAGTGTTAAGACATCACGTCGCATTGCCCGGCAACAGCAAATGAAAATCAACTGTTTCCTACTGTTTGTGTGATACAGACGGAAGCTCGAGGGAAGGGAGTGAGGGAGAGGAGTGAGAGCGGTAACTGTCAGCATTAGAGGAGGGGCAAAGACGCTAGGATAGCAGTTCCCCCAAAGATGAAGCGGACCCCTCCTCCATTTACCTAGAGAAATGAAGCAGTTGTATCTCCTCATCTCTGAGGCACCATGTGCAAGATATGACCAACGACAGGGGAAATTATGGAGGAGATTATCCGTGCCATTGTTACATTACATAAACTCTCATTTCCTCTTCATCCAGGATAAAAGCGGTTACGCTTACCAACCTGACAAATTTCACAAATATGAACATTATGTTAAAAAGACCAATCTGATGGGCTTGGTATTAGTCTTAATAAGAAAGACACCGCAGGATATTTATGTGACGTAATATGTGATAACACATCAATAGTACCAGAAGTGTTATAATGATAATTGGTGTAAAGATGGTGATACTTATGTAATAATGGACTAAAAAAAAAACTAATGTCCTCAATGTGAGTAACAGTGGAAATGGTGGAGTGGCTGGAATAATCATAATGGATTTAAAAGTGCTAGCAATGGTGTAGCATTAATAATGTAACAATGGTAGCGATGATGTAACAATAGCCAGGATGACAGTTGAGAGCAATGGTCGAGTTCCCGGAAGAAGAAATCCCATTCACTTTCTCTGTAGGGGAATTGACTTTTAATGATAACTTATAAACCATTCACGGCAGACCTACTGCAAGCTACTAGGTTATTAGCAGTAATGGTGCAACTGATGCAGAAATGGTCCTTTTGTTTTATATTTTGTTTCATTATGTGTGTCATGTAGAAAAAAAAAAATACTGAAATTTACTTCAACTTATGTCCAAATGGTAATAATTCATGACATGAATGTTTAATTTTAAACATCAAATTGGCAAAAAAGGAAGCATTTTAATTCAAAATGAATAAAATTAGAAGCAAAAACATAAGATATGCAAACAACTCGAAAAAGTTTGTTACGACTAAAAGAATAGGCTATAACACATACATTTGTGCCAATTGCAGTCCAAATGTAGGTCATTTAACATCCAATCTTAAACAAATCAATTTATAAACCAAATCAGCATCAAATCAGCAAATCTTGAGCACCAAATTAGCATATGTGAATGATTTCTGAAGGATCATGTGACACTGAAGACCGGAGTAATGGCTGCTTAAGATTCAGCTTTATCATTACAAGAATGAATAACATTTTAAAATATATTAGAGTAGTAAACGTTGACATAACGTCAGAATATAGTCATGAATCATTTAGATGGCCATCTCTGAAAATCCAAAAGCAACAATGTATAAAACACAAAAATAAAAGATTAAATTAGAGTAGACATAATGGCATAATGGCAAATCACTCTGAAAACGACATTGAGATTCATTTTAATTTTCTCATTGAATTTATTTTTATTAAGCTAGAAACTTGATCCTTTTCTGTAAGCTTTTTAACCTCTGTATTCTGCATGATGTCCTCAGATATGTGCCTGCTGTCTGATTTCAAAGCGAGCTGACTTAATCAAAACCAGGGGCTCGCCAATCAGTGATCACAAACACTCAGAAAAAGACAGACAGACAGACAGACGGACGGACTGTCAAACAGATACAAGCAGCAGCATGGAGGAAATCTGTGGAGGTATGGTAAGTATGATCAATAAACATTTATGATGAGTAACTACCGGTATAAGATAAAAAAAAATAAACACACAGATTACACATGTGATGCTTGTGTTGTCCTCTCTGACCTGATTCATATTTTGTGCAACACATCTTCACTGTTCAGCCACTGATTTTTTTTTTTTTTTAAGAACAGATATTAAAATAATTCTTTGGCCACAAAATTCTGTCATGTCCACCCTTATGTTGTTCCAAACCTGTATGACTTTATGTAGAACACAAAATATGTTATATAGCATGCTTAGAACTGACAGATTCGGTCAACATTCACTTTCATTGCATGCGATGAATATGAATGATGACCGAGGCTGACATTTTACCTAACATATTTTATTTTACACAGAATAAAGTCTGTGACAGAATGTTTATTTTGGTGAAATGTTCCTTTAAACATTTCACTAACCCATAAACTTACATTTAATTGACTGAATTTCACAGATAATTAGGAATTCAACACAGATAATGCATTCTGGGAATGGGAGTGTTCTTTTACAATGATCCACAAAATTTCACATATTAAAAACAATGAAAAATTTAAACAAGATATTTATTTGAATTTCTGTTCATTTTATTTTCAACATACATAAAATTCAAATTGCAATTCTGCATCCTGTTTGCAATATCAAATAAAATAAAATGTTAATTCAAATTCTGAATTCAGTATTAATTCAATTCAGAATGGCATACATCCCTGCTACTCAAATACCAGTGATCAAATAATGGAATTGATTAAACCTAATAAAATTAGAAATGCCAAGCAAACTCTCTAATTAGCTACAAACTAGCAATGACACATATTAACATACTACAAGTAACTATTAAAAATGCACTATGAAAGTGAAGTAATATATAGTGTTAGATGGAAGAGCAAAAACAGACGACACTGATCTATAGCCTAAGCATCATATAGAATAAATGTCATCTCAATCTAAACAACTCTTCATTCAGCACAGTATCAAGCCCCAAAACTGACAACATAACAAAAAATCCAATTGAACAGCACATTAACCATTAACAGCAACATTTTAACTCAAATATTTCATCTGTTCTATACGATTTTACTTTCAAGTTCACATTCTCCCTTATCTGCAGTCAATGGCACTGAATTATCTGCAATGATCTAAATCACAATTGTACAATAGGAGAATATTTTTCCTCAGGAGCTTTCAGGTTAGACTGCTCGACAGGAGCGTAGAGATCCGAATCAATTACCGAGGTCAGGCTGGCCTTAGGAGCACTTCTTAAAAAGTCTTATTCTTGTTATGCAAGCCTGCTCAGTGTATTAGAGCTTTCGATGGACAGTGTATAATGTATGATACATTAATCTCCAGTATTTCAATTTCTGAGACTGGGGCTGTAAAATTGTTATGTTGCATATCTAATTCTCTTTTTTTCCCCGTTCCCCCTGAATAGCCGATTTATGCCTCTCTCAGAAGCTGGGGTGCAGCTCCCATTGTGGACCCTATGGTACATTAAGAACAGCCAACATCAGCTCTCAAATCTTATCTTGTTAAATCAGACAAACGCAAGTGGCTGAAAGGGAGAGAATTAATGGGAAGGATGCTGGAGGGAGAGAACGGAGCGTTTCAATGCAGTGTGTGTGTGTGAGGGGAGGACGCGGCTGAGTGAAGATGGGTATCTGCTGTCAGGGTTGCAGTAACACTGCTGGCGTCTTGGGTTCATCTCCCTGTCGTTTGCTGTGTCGATTGTGCCGTAGCTGATGTATCTAATTCCTCTAAAAGTGTGATAGTTTATGACACAGAAGATGCGGAAAGTGTGTTCAGAGACGCTTGCGATTAAATATCATATTGTGGTCTACTGTGAAAAAGCGAGAAAGACAGAAAACAAGAATGTAAATATGTAATTGATGGGTTTTGGTTCAAATCTCTTGGCTAACCACTGCATGCTTACCTATGAAAAGTTGACTTGAACCATGTCTCTCTACCCACAATCCCCACAAACCACTCCTAGCACTCTCTTCCTCTCTCTCAAGAGCCGTTCATACCAAGGATAATAACTATCAAGTTTGAATAATTTACCTAATTCTACAAGAATAGGGAACTTCACACCACACATATATTCTACTGTAAATTTAAGTTTAATCTGTAAAATGTAATGTTTCTACTGTATTCTTTATGATAAAGTTCTGGCAAGTTCAAGTAAAGTTCTTTTTTATCTAATTTTTTAAAGGCTATGGTCACAGATACAAGCTCACTGGTCTTTATAAAAACTGTAAGAATGACTGCCATGATAACCAATGAAAAAGAAACAATCCAACAATTTTGTAGAGCAAGAACAAACAAAACAGTCTAGTCAAGTGATTCCCAACCAGGCATACATGTACCCCAGGGGGGTCCTTATGCAGGTTCCACGTGGTACTTGGATTCAAATTTTGCTTTGTTAAACTTGTGTCTTTGGTGTCTGTAAGTCATAACTTCTCATTAAAACGTGTCCAAATGACAGAGAATTTGTTTGTGGGAGATATTTCATACTTGAGCTTCTGTGGTATTTAAATTCCACCGTACAGAGAGTGCAAATTAGTCTGAGCACTTTTGTTAAACATCTCATCTGGGTTTCATTTATAAATACATTTGCTCTTAGTCTTCCTAGAAAGTTTCTCTTCAACTATCCACTCAACTGTAGACAAACAGACTCATGTGTCTTATTAAATAGAGTGGAAACTACTTGGTCAGTCTCTTTCTCTGACAGTACTGATTGTTATTAGTTGATCGTAATAATGATCACTTTAACTCTCTAAAATCTGAAGCATTTTTAGGACCCTGGCATTTGTGCTTATTTCAGTAAATTATGATTTTGAGACTAGAAGACTACAAAATTATCTCGGAATGAAGGCCAACCTACCAACTCATATAAAAAAAAAATATATATATATATATATTGAGGTAACTTTAGTAACCAGGTACAATGCTGCAACATGCGGCAAAAGGTATCTTTCAATTTCATCTTTTCCATTTTTGTTCTAACCAGTCGCCATGTCAAAACATGATGAGCGACAAGGAATTCTATTTTTAGAATGGTTTCTATTTCTGCAACATTGCAACTGACAGCTCAGGTACTGATTGTGTTTTGTATATTAAAATGGTTTAATCTCGAGCAATATAACAAAGAGTGAAAAATTGAAGGGGGTCTGAATACTTTCCGTACCCACTGTATATATAAATCCATGACAAAGATTGAATCAGTCACTGAGTATGTATTACGAATAATGTTAAAATGGTTTATTTTATGCACTTATCCATTTTTTTCTAAGTGCAAGACAGAAGTGCACTTGCAGATAGAGCCCACCCACATGATCTTCTGATTGGCTGTGATTTGTGACTGATTTTGTGACTACATTTTGTAGATATGTGATTGACAAACTACCTTGTTGCCAGATTTCTATCGCATTGTGTCTAGTTAGGACATGGTGTCATATTAGATAAATGGAACATTTGTGGCTTGGTATCAATGAAGGGCTACCTGAGCCTCAATGAAGGGGCCATGAGGGAATACTGGTCTAGCAAGTCTAATACACTGAAATTTGAAATTTGGAAGTGCCTTAGTTTTACAGAGCCAGAGTACATATTCTCTTGTATCATTGCTATTCTGTCAGAAGAAGCCGTCCAGGCCCTGAGGTCATGATACAGGGTCCACAGTGGAGGGGCTAATTTGATTGTGGCAGAACAATGGCACTGTAGCCTCCCTCCTAGAAACGCATACTAATTACAAAGCCTGCCCTTGATCCTGACCTTGGTGGGTCACTTAGCAGTTGTGATCTGTCTCTGACTCTTAATAAAGTCTCTTTCACCCTTGTGAACCAGAGTGGCAGCCTCTCCTCTCGTTTTCTCTTTCGCTCGCTCGCTCTCCCTCTCTCTCCGTCCCTAATTACCAGCATGCTAAGCGGGCAGAGACATAATGACTGGGGCCATCACTCTCTCTGTGCCTTGCAAAACCAATTCCAGTGACAATCGTTTCAAATGAACTGCAACACTCACTTTTTTAACACTCACCATTTAAAAAAAAATTTAAATGGAGAATAATATGGGTGGTACTGCAGCCTACTTGGAAAACATGTTATTGGAAATTCAGCAATATTTACACAAATTAAAAGAATGGAACTAATTATAATTGTAATTATAATAATAGAAATTTTAAAAGAAACAAACAAAAACATTACTAAAATCTACTACTACTGCTACTACTATTATTATTATTATTATATGTGACCCTGAACCACAAAACCAGTCATAAGTAGTACGGGTATATTTGTAGCAATAGCCAACAATACATTGTATGGGTCATTATTGTTCTTTTTAATGCCAAAAATCATTAGGGTATTAAGTAAAGATCATGTTCCATGAAGATATTTTGTAAATTTCCTACTGTAAATATATCAAAACTTTTTTACACCCTCAGATTCCAGATTTTTAATAGTTGTATCTCAGCCAAATATGGTATTATCCAAACAAACCATACATCAATGGAACGCTTATTTCGTTTTCAAAAAACTGACCCTTATGACTGGTTTCGTGGTCCAGGGTCACATATTGGTCACACTGTATTTTAATGTCCAATTCTCACTATAAACTAACCATTAACTATGACTTTTGCCTAAATAAACTCCTAATTACTGCTTATTAATAGATAATAAGGTCATTTTTAAGTTTAGGTATTGGGTAGGATTAAGGATGTAGAATATTGTCATGCAGAATATGTGGTTTATAAACAGCCAATATGTTAGTAATATGCATGCTAATGAACAACTAGTTAATAGTGAGAATTAGTCCCTATACTAAAGTGTTACCTTATTATTATTATTACATCTTCGAAAAATTTCTAGTGAATTCTACCAACTAACGTTATTTTTGTTTTCTCGTTCATAGTTCCAGTAAACACATATCTGAAAGAGTCAACATCATAAACCATGAAGACATTTGGCTGCACTAATATTAGCAAGACTTATGAACCATTCAAATGTACATTAAATAGACTGAACAACACTGAATAGCCCTACTCCCTTTACTCGTGTGAAATGGCCACAGCTGACATATAATGTTTAGAAAGAATAATAATAAAAATCATGTGGTAACCTATCAAATCCTATCAATCCAACTGTTTCTTCAAGCTAAGGTAATCTTCAAGATAATTAAAAATAACAGAAAACAGTTTTTGTTCATGTGCAAATGTCATCATTTTGTTGTTATTATTATGTGTATTTGGCATAACGGTCTTTTGCATCACACCTCTGCACTATAAACACATACATACATCACTCCTGCATTATGAAGCAAATGTCATTATTTTTGCATAAAACTATTTACTTTTTTTTTTTCCAGAATTTCCTCTAACAGCATGCAGACATTATGAGTAGTCGATGAAGCCCTCGTTCTGTGGGCTAGACCGACAGTGCAGGTTTAAAATGCAACCCCAGGAGGCCAAACAATAAGCCTGTGACAGGGAAGAGGGGGGAGTCCAGACAGTCAAGAATAATGGCTGCATCTTTCAAGTTGGATCAGGTCCTTCTGTAATGAAGAGAGGAGCTCTTTTCCTCTTGTGTGACAGCGACAGCGAGAGAATCATCTTGGGTCTCGGTCTCTCCAGTGTGGGATATGCAGAGATCGAATGAGGGAGAGAGAGAGAGAGACAGAGAGAAAGAACAGCAGGGAGGCTGGGATAATTACACACTGTTTGTGCATCCAGGAATACAAATCCGGAATGCTGGCATGACGGTGAAGAGACTGAGTGCTGATGCTGTTTTTAATGAAAACAAAAAGAAAAGAAAAAACACCTTATTTACTCCTCTCAGATCGTTTACTGTTTTACAGTGTCACAATTAATTGTACTACAGAACAGAGGCTTGTGTTTACACATATATGTGTGTATATATATTTTCAGATGCTTTGGTTCTCTAATTCTCTTTTTCATTTTTATTCTTCTCTTTCCAGAGTTGAAGTGTGTTCACACTTGGTAGCCGACAGCGAGGGAACAAGCCGTGATTTCAGCGGTAATCTACCCTGCGGCCCACTCCAGTTCCTTTAAAGGAGGGGACAGGCGCGCACACGAGCACACATTCACGAATAAACAGCAGCCGGCTCAGAGAGGATGAAAGAAAGTGAGTTCTCACTGCTAACTGCACCTCCTTGCAGTTCATTTTCATGCAACAAATACTGAATATTTACCAAGTGGCAGGAACAGCAGTTTACTACACATTCACATTAGACCAGTGTTATTTTAGTATTATTTATATATTATTATAGTATTATTAATATATTTTTTTAAATATATATATATATATATATAAAATAACTTTTATATTGATTCAATGGATTTATTGCATTTTGAAAAAAATAAAATAAATGTGTCATGGATTTATTGCATTTTGGGGAAAAAATTTAAATGTTATAATAAATGAAAATCTAAATCTGGATTTGAATTTTTAATGTTATTATAACTTAAATATGCTATGTGAAAGTTTGAAACAGAAAATAGTGGTTTTCATCTTGCCACTTTCTTGGTAAAGTACCATTTTATTTATTTCAATTAGTTGCCAAGACAGCATTTTATTTTATTTTATTTTTTAAATATAATATTTATATTTTACTTTGTCATCTTTATTTTAATGACCAAAAAAAAGTAAAAACAATATATAATAGTTTTAGTTTTAGTTAACAATAACAACACAGTGATAGATGGTTGTTTTCCAGATTTGCTCACCATTGTCAGGTCTTGTAAAAAAGTTAATTCAGAACCCCGCATATTCATGAGTGACCACAGTAAACTCAGTCAGTCCCGCCGTGCACAGCGTGAGTGTAAAACGTCCACTGGGTTGCGATGTAATGAAGAGCTGTTTCATTCCCCAGACCATCAGGGTCCTCTCTCAATGAATACCACACTTACTGTATCATCTATCAGTCCTGGCAGCCGAACTGTCACACACAACTTCCTGCCCTTCGTGTGTGTGTGCGATGCAGTGAGGCCTGGGTTTCAGTGGGCTATAATGAGGCCCTTTGGTGGCTGTAAAGACTAGAGAGGAGAGAGAGAGGAGGAATCGCACATATAGCTCTATTTGTCTTACAAATATCACACTAACTACCAATTACAGCACCATAAACCTCCTGCCTACTGCTTACCTCCCTACCCATAATGCAGGACACACAGATGCACTGGGCTAAGCCTCCCCCCTCTCTCTCTCTCTCTCTCTCTCTCTCTCTCTCTCTCTCTCTCTCTCTCTCTCTCTCTCTCTCTCTCTCTCTCTCTCTCTCTCTCTCTCTCTCTCTCTCTCTCTCTCTCTCTCTCTCTCTCTCTCTCTCTCTCTCAGCTGGTGTGGTAGAAGAAGCTGTGGTCGTTGATGCAGGAAGCACAATCAATGAGGCTGGTAATGAGGTCTTTCTTAAAGAGTAGAGGGGCTGCTGGATTAATACTAGGATAGAAACAGAACAGGGCAAACCTGGCACTGTCACTTCCAGTTTCACTACTGCACTCTGGCCAAGGGTGAAGCTGTATGCAAATCACTTTAAAAGAACCCTGAAGAAAAAAGAAAAAAAAAACATGCATGCATTAAAAAATTAAAATAAATAAATTTAAGCAGGCATTAAAGGTGAATATTACTGTTTGTGTAGAGTGGGGTTTAAAGTCTGACACCACACTAAAAACCTAAGATCTCAATTTTGAAATATGCAGTAGTTAAGGAAATGTTTTGGAATTTTGAAATTGTACATAAGGAAAGATTTTGAGATTAAATAAAGTAGAAATATCTATAAAAAAAATCTAAAAAGTATGAGAAATATCTACAATTTATTTTTTTATTTAAAAAAATAAATTAATGTTAAAATTTTCAAATTTTATTTATTTTTAGAAATATCTAAAAAGTGAAAAATATGATATGAATCACAACTTTTCATATAAATTTTCATCATGATAAAATAATTTGCAATAGATTGACAGAACTGTAGACAGACAGATAGATAGACAGACAGACAAAATACTAATTATATTGAACAGTTTTATAAACAGCAAAAATTAATCCATAAAGCTAAATGGTAAAAATAAAATATATATATATATATATATTTTTTTTTTTTTT
>NW_015552625.1:115586-128301 GCF_001515605.1 Sinocyclocheilus anshuiensis | reverse complement strand
CTAGTTGCTTATTAGCATGCTTATTAGGTCTGTGCAATTAATCGCATGCGATTGTTATGCGCATCTCGTCAGTAAAGCCGGTTCTGTGATTAATAGTAAATCTCCATCACGTGCTTTCAGATAGAGCGGCATATAATACACAGAGCCGTAGATCACTGCAATATCACGTTCATAATCGCAGATGAGTCGCATTCGATTATGAACGCGATATTGAGTAGCTTGTCAGTGTAAGTGTTTTTATTTATGCCATTTATGTTTTTGTTAATACAGCGTATAGCACTAGTCAACTAAATGAATGTAACATGGCAAAGATGAATGCACTTTTGGAAGTTGAATATAAGGGAATTTCTGTGGTCTAATGTGATATTGTTGTTCATGTATGTTCATGATGAAATGTTCTTTTATTGTTGTAATTAATTTATAGCATTAACAAGATGACCCGTTGAATTCTTTTTGGGAGCGATGACTGATTGAATGTATTTTTAGTCCAGTGCCTGCATATAAGATTATTATTGACCAAGTTCAGAGGCTGTCATATGTGGATCAACTTACTATGTTGTGTATTTTCAACAGTTTCAATATGAAAAATAACTTTTATATTGATTCAATGGATTTATTGCATTTTGAAAAAAATAAAATAAATGTGTCATGGATTTATTGCATTTTGGGGAAAAAATTTAAATGTTATAATAAATGAAAATCTAAATCTGGATTTGAATTTTTAATGTTATTATAACTTAAATATGCTATGTGAAAGTTTGAAACAGAAAATAGTGGTTTTCATCTTGCCACTTTCTTGGTAAAGTACCATTTTATTTATTTCAATTAGTTGCCAAGACAGCATTTTATTTTATTTTATTTTTTAAATATAATATTTATATTTTACTTTGTCATCTTTATTTTAATGACCAAAAAAAAGTAAAAACAATATATAATAGTTTTAGTTTTAGTTAACAATAACAACACAGTGATAGATGGTTGTTTTCCAGATTTGCTCACCATTGTCAGGTCTTGTAAAAAAGTTAATTCAGAACCCCGCATATTCATGAGTGACCACAGTAAACTCAGTCAGTCCCGCCGTGCACAGCGTGAGTGTAAAACGTCCACTGGGTTGCGATGTAATGAAGAGCTGTTTCATTCCCCAGACCATCAGGGTCCTCTCTCAATGAATACCACACTTACTGTATCATCTATCAGTCCTGGCAGCCGAACTGTCACACACAACTTCCTGCCCTTCGTGTGTGTGTGCGATGCAGTGAGGCCTGGGTTTCAGTGGGCTATAATGAGGCCCTTTGGTGGCTGTAAAGACTAGAGAGGAGAGAGAGAGGAGGAATCGCACATATAGCTCTATTTGTCTTACAAATATCACACTAACTACCAATTACAGCACCATAAACCTCCTGCCTACTGCTTACCTCCCTACCCATAATACAGGACACACAGATGCACTGGGCTCGTTGATGCAGGAAGCACAATCAATGAGGCTGGTAATGAGGTCTTTCTTAAAGAGTAGAGGGGCTGCTGGATTAATACTAGGATAGAAACAGAACAGGGCAAACCTGGCACTGTCACTTCCAGTTTCACTACTGCACTCTGGCCAAGGGTGAAGCTGTATGCAAATCACTTTAAAAGAACCCTGAAGAAAAAAGAAAAAAAAAACATGCATGCATTAAAAAATTAAAATAAATAAATTTAAGCAGGCATTAAAGGTGAATATTACTGTTTGTGTAGAGTGGGGTTTAAAGTCTGACACCACACTAAAAACCTAAGATCTCAATTTTGAAATATGCAGTAGTTAAGGAAATGTTTTGGAATTTTGAAATTGTACATAAGGAAAGATTTTGAGATTAAATAAAGTAGAAATATCTATAAAAAAAATCTAAAAAGTATGAGAAATATCTACAATTTATTTTTTTATTTAAAAAAATAAATTAATGTTAAAATTTTCAAATTTTATTTATTTTTAGAAATATCTAAAAAGTGAAAAATATGATATGAATCACAACTTTTCATATAAATTTTCATCATGATAAAATAATTTGCAATAGATTGACAGAACTGTAGACAGACAGATAGATAGACAGACAGACAAAATACTAATTATATTGAACAGTTTTATAAACAGCAAAAATTAATCCATAAAGCTAAATGGTAAAAATAAAATATATATATATATATATATTTTTTTTTTTTTTCATGCAATGAGGTAAGAGTTTTATTGTTCATGCTGTGGATGTAAGAGAGTAAGTTTTACTATGTTACATAGCACAGAAGCATCACTGTCAGTCAGAATTATCTTTTTATTATTCTGGAAGAGGTCGAAGTTCAATTTGCAATTTTATTCTTTTCAAAAAGCACCTGTAATCAAATTCTGTGAAGATGGAAAATGAGCTTATTAAAAATACTGTGCTACCATATGAGGATTCCGTGTTTCTAATACATATTTCCATTTGCTGCTGAAAATAGGCCACTGATGGACAGAGCCTGCCAATAAACATGAGCTTATTAGCCGACGAGAGAGTCATCAGCGGCAGATTTACCAGCTTTCCACCACTCATCCGCTGGAGGTGTGGAGAGTTGCCCCCGCTGCCTGGATCTTTGAGCCCAGGCCAAGCTTCGCACTCTGGGGCCGCAGATCCAGCCGGCTGGCCTCTCCTGTGCAGCCCACTGCCCTCGCATTAAACAGCTATGCCTCAGCTGCTGGAAATGTTATTCTAATTAACAGGGGATTAAGTCATCATCTTCTCATGTAATACTCTAGATGGGAATTTCAATATGGAACGGCGGCCCAAAAAAAAAAGGCAGTTAGCATTTCAATAAATTACTCTTGACCTCCAGGATGACAGTCTATTGGCGCGTCAATTGCCTGCCAATTAAACCGATCCGTCCTTGCCAAAACTTTATTGGGATGGTTTGGGTTTTTAATTTGAACACAAATCATTGGGCTAGAGATGGAAGAGGGTACTACACGGCTGGCTGCGATCGCGAGTCTGATGGGAATTCTGACAAGTTTGTACAATAAAGTCTTCAGAGATATCACTGGCCTGACAGCTTTGCAAAAACAGTTTCTTGTGAAGCGCAGATCTTTGATAAATGACCATATGTGGATTGTCACAGGCGAAGAGCTGAGAAACATAAACACAAGCGGTCCGAACAGACTTCAGAGGAACTGGACAGACAGAGGGAGCCCTAACAAGCCCACTAGGCCCACACTTTGATTGTCTCAAACGGCTCGCTTTTAAAAAAAGCATCAGTCATGTCGTGACATTTGACTAAGACTTATGGACTTAAAACTAGCTCAGTGGGGAGACCGTTTGGAGTGTGAAGACTCGACCAGTATATTATGTTCTTTGGAGCGAGTGTGGATTGTGCCATTGAGAGACCCACTCATAAAAGGATTTGGACAGAACCAAAAATAAATCAGCATGGCTCTTAGTATGGCTAACCCTGATGCAACCTGATGCAATGTACAGCCACAAAAACAAAATATGTCAACAGAAGAAAAAAAAAAAAAATCGGTTAAGTGTCAACCGAACCAGAGCAAAAACATTGCATTATTACTCCAAAAGCCCTAATCAGAGAACTCTACTCTAAATAATTTATACAATTCAAAACTATCTAGGACACACAGCACACATTATTTCAAGTTATCATAAAAAGTTGGATTAAACAAGGTGGCGTGACAAACAAAGTGACCAGTGGCTTTAGCTTCCTCGGAAGAACACATTTTGTTTTCTTAAGAGAGGAGACAAATAAAACAAGGATGAGACTGGGTAAATTGACAGGCAGTCAGCAGGATTCCCTCTATGTGCTAAAGCATTGTTTTCTGCTCAGCTAAGCAGCAGCGAATTGATACGTTCGCAATGACAATTAAATTGTAACTGACCTACCTGCATGTAACCATCATTATGTCTTTTCTCTTTACTGCCATCCCTGTTATTTAATCACACAGCATGCAAGCTTTTTTATTAGGCAGTAACACTGAGGACTACATCCTCCTGCCTATAAACACTCAAACCGAGGAACAATCACTTCACCCACCTGAGAGAAAACCTCTATCCTGCTTCGCTGAATCACTGAGGGTGGAGTTTGTGCTGAGGTGCTGAAATCTTAAAGCCCAAAGCTTCCTATGAAAATACGAAGGAAGTCTGGATGCTACATAAAAATATATAAAACACACTCTATACTAATATAATGTACACTACTGTTCAATAGTTTTGTAAGAATTTTTCAAATGTTTTTGAAAGAAGTAATCTTGTCAAATATTTTTACATTTCAAAATGTAATTTATTCCTGTGATGGCAAAACAGAAATTTCCTCAGTCATTACTTTAGTCTTCAGTGTCACATCCTCCTCCAGAAAGCATTCCGTTATGCTGATTTGCTGCTGAGTCCTCATTATTAATGTTGAAAACAGTTGTGCTGCTTTAGAATTCTTTAATGAATAGGAATTTTAAAATCATTTATTTTTTTGATAATGTCAAATCTAATTTAATGAGTCCTTGCTGGAAAAAAAAAATTGTTTGAAAATATTATTTTTACAATCCTGCTTGTGATGCTAATGGTGCAGAAATGACACACTTCACCTTTAACTTCCAGCCAATCAGCTCTATTAGAGGCTGTCACTTTAATAATGGGGACGTTGTGCATTATACAGAGATTATAAATGTGACTGTTGCTTTGAAAATGCTCATGCCAGGAAATATATATGCTTATTTCTTGTGCACACTATCCATGTTGAATGAGAATGCTTTTGAAATACAATCCTGGTAGATTTGCTCTCTCTGCATTTATTTTACTCCCTGAATTACTCTAACATATAAGCACACAAATACAATCACACGCATACAAACATTACAACCTTTCTAGAATAGCCAGTGCATTTTCATTTGCATAACAATTTCCTCTTGTTTCTCTGGTTAGATGGAATTCACAGCATGGTGGCTGCATAGTGAGCGCCAGGTCATTGCTATGTATATGTGGCAACAACAGAGAGAGATATGAAGAGAGAAACAAGCCAAAAAATCTGCGATAAAGGTATAATATCACACACATGTAGCATGGTTAATGGCAAATAAAAATTTCCATTACATTCACACACTACCAATGCATAATAATAATAATAATAATAATAATAATAATAACCATTATTATTATTATTATTGAATATGCACATCACACTGAATAAGGTTTCAAAGCATTAAATTTCTAACAGCAAAAAAAAAAAAAAATTCAATTAAATTAAAAAAATTAAAATAAAAATCAAATAAAAGTACCACCCATATATTTCCCTGATGATAATAAATACACACCAAAACCTTCAAACAAATTATTATTATTATTATTATTATTATTAATTATACATCATACTGATTAACAATTCAAAGCATTACATTTCTAACCACAAAAATAACCTAAGATAAAATAAAATATAAAATAAATTACAAGCGCCACCCATATAACCAGGGTGATAATCAATGCACCCCAAACCTCTCCAACAAATTTTTGTCATATTTTTATTTTCAATATGGAATATTTATATATGTATATTTATATTTATAGGAATATGTATATTTATTAAAACATCTTCCTCAGGGAACATTGATTGCCCCCCACAATGCAGGTGATTGCAGGGTTTAGTTTACCATCTTTGTGGGGTCTCCACAATGCAGGCAAAACTTGACCGACACAAATTTAAACACAAATACACACGTCACTGGAGAACTGATTCGACAGGATAGAAAGAAACAGACAAGCTAGCTCTGTGTAGTAGGGGAGTGGATCTAGATTTCCTGTGGAAGTGAATTAAAACCAACAGGAGGAGGGTGGCTTAAGGTGGCGGTGGCAGACACAGCCTTAGATCTCCCTCCTGAGAATCCCTCTATCTCTCTCTCTCTCTCTCCTTCCCTACTCCTTTACATTCTTCATCTCTCTTCTCTACTGGGACATATAAAAAGCACGTAGCCCCCAGTGACACCAAAACACAGAACATTCTCTTTCCTCCTCCTGCTTTCTCTTCTCACTCTTTTCTGTCTTTCCGTCCTCTGTGGTGCCGTTCAGATACAGGAGCATATCAAGTCCTCAAAGAGAAATCTTGATCAGACTGGGAAATGAGGTGGAATTTAAAGTTGAGAAGGAGCCCACCTTGTGGTGGGTGATGGTTACAACATCTCTGAGCTTCAAAACAACTCATCACTCACCTCAAACCCCAAAGCAATGGACTTTCCACGACCACAGCCAGCACTCAACAGTCAGTCCACACACTATATTTCAGAATTAATTCCATCCTCTGTGGTGCTGTTCAGATACAGAAACATATCAAGTCCTCAAAGAGAAATCTTGATCAGACTGGGAAATGAGGTGGAATTTAAAGTTGAGAAGGAGCGTTGCTGCTTTATGTCTTGTTGCTTTGAATGCTTTGAGTTTTTTTAAAAGGGTCAAAGTTTGCAATATAGGTCAAATTGGTCAATGCAAAGTGTTAAAGACTTCAAGTGTTAAATCCTGATATTACTTAATATGTAGTCTATAAAAAGACACTTTCCAGCCAGCACTCAACAGTCAGTCCACACACTATATTTCAGAATTAAGTAGTAACATGACCTTCTGTGACTAAATTGAACTCATAAAGCTATATAGCAAGTGTAGCTTTACACCAATCATGCCTCGGGGTAAGGTAAGCAACAACATCCAGGATATATATTACAATGTTTTATGTTTTCATACTACGTTATTTCTTTTAGTATAAATTAAAATGGAAATAAGATTTTATGTGTGTATATATATATATATATATATATATATATATTACATAATAGTAACAACATAGTATTATATCAAATATAAATATTAAGTAATTTATTAAAAATTACATAAATATATAGAACCAGGACAAATAAAACATTAGTTTGTGAGAAGAAATTAGTCAAGACTAAAAGTTTTCTTCAAACATAGAACAAATTTCTTCTTCTTCAAAAAAAAATCTTCAAAAATTGCAGAGGATGTGTCACTCCCTTTGAAATTAAAAAGTTGTTCCATATGAGGCAGGCCTTCACCTATCCGGGGCATATTATTGAACACAAGTGGTTTCCAGAAGTCTGTAAAAGAGGTTAAGAACATAGTATAAGGTCATTCTTTCAGTGTGCGTAACCTCTACTGTCAAACAGAAATGTGTTGTTCTTCATCATCTGTGATTAGATTTGTACAAACATGTATTATACACCACATGACTACTGATCAATACCTCCTCTCAGAACGTTTTTTGTCTCTGTTCAACACAGAATCTTAAACCTGGAGGATTTAACCTTGTTGAGAAAGTTGAAAGTCATCCACAGTTTATAAAAGTCTCTTGACTTAGTTTTGCAGAAGTAACTATCTATTCACAAAGCAACTTAGGAAAATAAAAGCCTCTGATTGGTCCCCTTCACACATGGCGACGACAGAACAATGCGCTATTGAGGGTCTGCTCACTCCGAGGAACACAGCTGTGTCTATGCACATCCTAAAATGCTTACACACACACACACACATACACACACACACGCAACGCAAAAGCCCATCATTGGAGGCCACAATCACGCCAAAGACTATAATATTCAATAAAAGCACCTAAAACAAGAACATGTCGACGAGACCCCTCTTTAAATTCCAGTCCCTCTTTATCTCCCTGTCTCTTTGGAGATGAAATATCATTGGTAGTGAAAAACGGAAGGGGAGCCTGTTATGCATCTATAGATACATATTATGCAGGGAAGAGGCTACCTCCCATGTGTTTTAATTTGACTTTAAAAGCATTCTCCCAGCTGCCAGGGCTTTTAATAGTTATTCACTTACAAATGATTGCAGGTCATTACACAGTCACTGGGAGGGCAGTAATGAGATGGGCTTAATGGCTCTTGGTAGTACATCAGTAGTACGTCGTCACAAAGTTCCCGCCAGTAAGTTTTTTTTTTATGATTGTTCAATATGAACTGCATTTGCTTAAACCCCATTTGGTGACAAAATACAGCTATCTATTTTAATGCAATTTATTTTAGTAGTTGACTCCTTTCATGGCTGAGGTAAGCAATCACATCATCAAGGGTGGAGGAGTGGCAGAGAGAGAAATAAATCCTATCATCTTCCTAGACAAATATTGTGTTAATCTTTGGTCATGTTAATTCTGCTCTCAGCCCCTCTTTTCATCATAATTTAACTGTGGCCACTGACAGCAGGCATAATCGGATGTGGATGTAAACGAGTTGGTATTTATTAGGGGCCAGCGTGGACGCTCGCCGAGACACGTGTGCCCACCCATCCTTATCCCTATTGATGTACAACGCTGACAAGTAAATTAAATTTACCTTTGGAAATGGTTCTATTAGTATTTTTATTAGGTTAATTAAGCAAGCTCTGGGGACTCATTGAATGGGCGAGACTGGAGATTAATTCACTGTTCTCCTTCTTGTGCTGGAGGACTAAGGCGGTAATTCCCACACAGCCATCCACCTCTAGATCTGCTCATCACCACTACGCCACACCACTTCATTAACGTGCCATCACCGCATCCTCACCTTGATTCCCTTCAATGGGCTCTCCTAATATACCAGATAAGCTGGTACAAAACACATGGATCCCAGAAAACAGACCACACATTCATATATGTCATATATGTCCCTACTAAACAGCATGCAAAAAGTATATCAAACGAGTAGTATGTCTGAATACACCGAAAACACTAGGTGAACAATACCTACATTCAATAAACACTTTACTATCCCATTAGGCAACTTGACAGGAATTGTCATATTTGTAAATGGCAGGAAGAGAGGAATGGTTAACAACTTTGCTATCAATAATGCATTATGTATCATGAAAAAAAAAACAAGTAAATGATTAATAAATGTTATAATAATATTATTATTAGTAGTACTATTATTTAGAAATATGCTATTGTTCATTGTTAATTTATGTTTGTTCATAATATATTAACTCATAAGTTAATTTATATAATGTTACAATTGTATTAGTATATGTAAAACATTAACTAAGATTGATAAATGTTGTAAAAGTATTGTTTATGTTTATATCAATGTTAAATATTGCTGTCATGGGAAATGAACTTGTTTTAATATATATAATTTCATTGTAAAGTTTTACCAAATGTCAAAAAGTAAGTAAATAAATACCAATGCTACAAACCAGCATGCTGCTGTTATTTATTTATTTATTATTTATTTATAGCTTTAGAGTGCTAGAAAATGAGTCATAGTCAAGAATGATGAAAGTTTGGGTAACACTATATTTTAAGGTGTCCTTGTTACATGTTATATGTACTTACTATTACAACAATAAATTATGCATAATTACATGCAAGTAACTCTAAGCCAAACCCTAACCATATAGTAAGTACATGTAGTCAGTGGTGTAATGTAACGAAGTAATAATACTTCGTTACAGTACTTAAGTATTTTTTGGGAGTATCTGTACTTTACTTGAGTTTTTATATTTCAGCCAACTTTTACTTTTATTCCACTACATTTCCTAATTAAAATGTATACTTTTACTCCGATACATTCCCCCAAAGCATATTCATTTCTTACTACAAAATAGTCAGAAGTCAGAAGAACACAGACTGCAGGAAAGCAGGTTTGACAAATCAGTGGTCTGGCGTTTGCAAGTTAAGACTCCTAAAAAACACCTTTGCTCGTGTGCAAACAAGTGCGCGCACCACCGCAGATGATTCATTTTCCAAGTCGAGTCTGGGGTCTGTGATACAGCATCGACTGCAATAATATGGTAAGTGTTGTTGTAATGATGTGCGATCGGACATGATCAAGTAGACTATATCACCAAATCACACACAGAGTGCACGCACATGAATTAGTCTATTAAAACTCAAAATTCCAGGCAGCATTCTAAATTGACGGCAAAAATGCTTCTGTATGCTTTTTATATTTATATAATTTAATATAGTTAACTTAATCTATATCACACAAAGAGTACCGTTTCACCTTTTTGAACGAATCGGTTGAATAAATGATTCAGTGATTCACTCATTCACACAGTCAAATGCTTTGTTTTTGAAAGAACAGCCGTTTGAATGAATCTGTTGAATCTCAATGACTCACTCATTAACAATCACTTGCTGCCACCTGTTAAATTATTTCAGATATCAGTATTCAACGTTTTATGTTAAAACCAAAACATGCATCAGTGTCCCCTCTGTGATACATAAACTGTGTAAATACATCTAAATGCTATTTCAGATGCAGATTCCAGAAATGTTTTCTTATGTTGGAATGAAATACGCTAAGTACCGGATGAAGTGCTTCTTATTCTTACCCAAAAATACAAAATGGAAGAAAGAGTTAAAACTGAACACAATCTTGCTACTCAAGCTGTGTATGAAATTTTTATATATATATATTTATTTGCTTCTTTTCCATTTTGTATTTACTTGTACTTTTACTTTAAATACTTAAGTACGTTTAAGATAAAAAAAAAATACTTTTCGTACTTAAGTACAATAAATATCACATACTTTAAGACTTTTACTCAAGTAATATTCTAAACGGTGACTTCAACTTCTACCAAAGTCATTTTCTGGTAAGATATCTGTACTTTTACTTGAGTATGGCTTTCAGGTACTTTATACACCACTGCATGTAGTTAATTAATATTGCTCAGTACTCAAATGTATACTTCTCAACAGGGCACCTTAAAATAAAGGGCAACCAAAGGTTTACTTTTGTATAAAAAAAAAAAAGTTTGGAATAATACGATGGTGTACAAATAAATGGCATAATTGCTCCCCATATTTCCATTTAATACATCCTTCCACAAGCTTCTGTTAAGAAAAAAAGGAAAAAAAAGTTGTGTTCCTGCATATTGAGTGATGACCTCAGAAAGAGTGAGCATGTTTATCTGAACTAAATTCTCTCAGGTCAAGAGAGCTGCTGACCAGACTGACTCAAGCTGAGCGGGCATTAGCCTGTCCCGCACGTGGCATCTGCCCAGTGGGAGAGCCGATACAGTGCGGGCAGCACAGCATCGGGCTCCCCTGATGAAAGCTGTATTGATTGAGAAAAAAGCCTTTTGATAAAGCAGATTGCTCATCGAAGTGGAACCTCATGCTCCTCAGATATAACGCCTCAATCCGCCAGCCACCAAATCGACCCTGACGCCTGCAGCCATCACCAAAGCAGGGAAACGTCCTCATCTCTCATCCGCTCTGATCACACTGAAGCCTGGGCCCATCGATTGCCAACCACACCTCCTCTGGTCTGCATGAGTAAAGTACATGAAGGTGGTGCTGGCCGAACTGCAAGCCTCCCCGTGGCGTGGTTTGTGCTCTGCCGAAAACATTTTTCATTTAGTTTCCACCAAAAACAAATCAGACCCAACGTCTGTCTGTTTTGGGACTGGAGGAAATCAAATTTGTGCTTTTACAAGGATGAAAACAAATCACCTTTGTAAGTTTTACTTATATGGTATAACGATCAACTCCACAGATGTGTGTAATTGAAAAGTGTGTTTTTGGCACGGCGTAGCGTGAAGTAGCGATGCCCGTCAATGTTATTCATTCATTGAGAGTAATTACAGGCAGATGAGTGGATAGTAAGGAGTTAAGGACAATGCTACACAATTGTTTTGCCGCTATGGTGGGTCTCTTCATGTTTGGGCTACTGAAAGGAGGGGTTGATGGATGTTGTATGTTGGTTATGTATTAGGCCTACATACACTGAGTTTAGCATGAGCTGCATTGGACTCTCTGGTATTGTATTTGTTTGGTTAAATCCCCAAACTCTACTCTCTGAAGAGTCTCATTGGAAGTGTGTTAACCCTTTGGGACTCAAGTGTCCTTTGACTGTTTTTACTGTAATCAGCATGCTACACAACAACACAAATGTGCTCAGGTATTCAGAGTGCTTTCATCTATACATGTCTGTAAAGGACAGGAAGTGGAGGAGACTGGGGATGGTTGTAACACTTTTTGCTTTAATGCCTAACTCAATAATTCTGGGCGCTTTGATATAATTGGCCCAAATGTACATTATGAATTAGTCATTTTGAAACCTATATTCTCTACAAATAGAGAATATAAAGTGTTGTAACACTATAGAAGCCATGAAAATTAGTTCATTTTTGTACATTAATTTTGTTAACCAAATTTACTTAAAACTTTCTATTTCATATTTATTTTTAAAAAGAAAGAAAACAGAAAGAACTATTTCATTCTAAAACATCAAACAAATTTTTGAATCAATACACAAAAAAGAGCTAACAATAAAAAAGATAAATAACAGACAATTCTGCATGTTATTCATATTCACACTTGCTGAATTAGTTGAATTATTGTTATTTTATATAAATAACATAACAGACAATTATACATGTTAGTCACTTTCACACTTGCGTCAAAAGTTTTTATTTTATTTTGTTATTTTATATATATATATATATATATATTTATTTTTTTTTTACATGTATTAATCTGGCTGCAAATCAAATAGTCCAGAAGAAGAAATACAACTTTTCTACTTCAAAACATATATTTTTTGACCTGTATATTCTTTATATTTGTACACAGAGATTGTACCCCAATGTTACAACCATCCCCAGTCTCCCCTCATAAATACATACCTTGAAGCATTATAAAACACTCATTTCATATTATTAATAATAAAAATGTATAGATTTGTACTCAGAACATAAAAAAAAAAAAAAAAACTTCAAAT
>NW_015552625.1:106973-115430 GCF_001515605.1 Sinocyclocheilus anshuiensis | reverse complement strand
AAAAAAAAAAAAAAAAAACTTCAACTAAACATCAATCTGACAGCCACTTCTTTAGTGCACATAAACACCATATAATATAAACTTTTCCCAGGATTATCAGTGTTACCTAGGCTGAGAAGTTAAGAATTAAATAAATAAAACTGGACTTTAGCGAGGCCTGGTCTTCTCCCTTCAGCCTCCACCAGATACACAGTACCCTTAATAATTGATTATAATTGATTTTAACATGGCCCTAACCTGGGTAGAAAGGCTGAGCCAATAGCATCTGTGCGTCAGAGAAATGGGGAAAACAGGCCAGCACGCATCTTTAAAAGCACCAGACGTGTAGTACAGATAAAATATTTAGGCTGCAGAATCCTTGACCTCCCTGTGCTAGCCAGCTCCCAACTTGAATTGATTTCTGACAAGACAACTGGGACACAATTACAACAAAATGCACTAAAGCCGTCCAGTTGTGTCTCCGAACGCTACCGGCAGTTGAACCTCTTCAGCGCGACTGGGGTTGAATGCAGGGCCAAGCTCTGGCCGATCGGACATACGGTGGATCACACCACCTCAGGGAGAGACCGATTAACTGCAAACTGTACACAGCAGCCACAAATTAGGTACCTAAACAGCACCTAACCCTGCAGGCAAAGCCACTTTCCTCTTCTCATGTCATGCAGTAGGCAAACCAGCAGTGGTATTCTGACCTCCAGTATTCTGTTGTTTCTACTCTGGGTACCAGGGATGAAATTCATCTCTCTGGGTAAAGGCCTTCTAGCACAGAGAGAGAACATGAAATATCCATGCTTTTGAGTATTATAAAGAACAAGCATAGCGGGTGCATTGAGCTCCGTCCTGATTACTGGGAATAAGGTCAACAAGAGATTCCAGAGGACAACCTGCACATGGATGCAACACGGGAATCTGCACACAAATAAACAATGACTTTGTGCAAGTGGATCTACTATGGACCCAAAGTACTTGAATATGGATTTTAGTATCAGAAATAAAAAATATAGTATCAGATTTGGGGATGGAAACATCTCTGATGGATTTCATAAAACTGCCTGTATTATACACATTAGTTGATTATTATTATTATTAAGAAATTATATAATTAATATTAAGAAATATTATGAACTATCATTTGTGTGTATGAATTGCATTTTAATGTATTTTTTAAATAAATAAAAAAAAAAATGTCATGTCATGTCATATAAGTCAGTCAGTATAAGTACTGACTGCAGTCATATGTAACATCTCATACATGCACTAAAAATACATTCAGTGATTACCTATGTTGTGACATAATGCTTTGTCACCAGAATTTAAGACAAAAACTAGTTCAACTTTAACTTGCTTTAACTTGTTTACTAGAGTTCATGTATCTGTTGTACTGACATAAAAAGAAATGGAATGCCTGAATTTTACCCACCACCTAAAACACCCACCACGCAGACAAACACTGGCATCACAGTGTAGACATTTTTGTTTTTAATTATCTCGGCAGAACACGCGGGTGTCAGTTTGGACGTAAGCACTGAATGTTCTCTCCTGATGCACCAAATAACTTTAATAGCATGTTAATCCTGCAGCGGGCCAGGCTTGGGGCTGTCCAGGTTTGATGAGGTTGCTCGGGTTTAACCAAGTTCATTATGGTCATTGGACTCATGAGCTTGTGTAGCCACCGCAAGCTCAAACGCACGCAGATGCTATTTGTTTATCGACCAGTGAATGTGGACGCCCACTCTTTAGGGAAATCAAGTCTATTTAAATTGGATCAAACCACATCTCTCCCACTATTCAAAACCACAATCACATACTCAACACAAACGAATACACTTTTCGAACATACTGCTGAAATAGCATAGCAGAGAGATCATGCATCCCTTCCCTCCAATCAGCACAGACACCATCAAAGTATGAGTGAGCTGAGTGGGTGAGGTAGCATATGTCTGGCCATGGCTTTATATGTGTGTGTGTGTGTGTGTGTGTGTGTGTGTGCGTGTGTGTCTATATATATATATATATATACACACACACACACACACACACACACACACATACATACAAGAGTGTATATTACAAAGAAAATGAAAAGTATTTTAAAAATCTATCTGAAAAGTATATATTCAAGAAAAGAGCTGACACTAAACAAGTCATGTGGTACAAAATCAGGTAAAAGTTAAAAAATATATATTTAAACCTTAAATATATGTGTGTACATGTCTAATATAAAAAAAAAAAATAGATAAAAAGTTAATTCATAAACAGAAAGGACACCCTGTACATGAATACAACATGTAAATCTGTACACAAATAAACCTCAACTTTATTTATGTGAATCAACTATGGTTCTAAAGTACTTCAATTAACCCCATAAAGTAAAAAATTAAATAAACATTTTGGGATTTCGAACCATCTTTAATGGATTTCACAAAACTGCTTTCATCATGCGCAAATTTAAAGTATATTTTTCAAGGTAAAAACTGTAAAATTATTTGTATGAATTGCTTTTAATGATTTTTTTAAATAAATGAATAGAAAGGACAAATATGCCACGCCATTGACCCGTATACCAGGTAGCAGTGCCATCCAAAACAGAAAACGCTTCATTATTCTACAAACCCAGAAAGACAGAACAAGCAGTAAAACTGTTCAGTGGTTGTGTGTGCGTATGTGTGTGTGTATGGATGTCATACAGCCAGCCAGCCAGAGCAAAACTAGGCCATTAATCATACGCCTGCGATAGAAGCGGTGTGTGTGGCGAGGCGGGGTCAAACTGGGGCTATTAAAGGAAGGCACGGGACCGGGGCCTCTGTTGTGCTAACCCCGAGATCCCTGCGGGCCCTGGCTGGGCCGGAACCCCAGCTGTCCCCCCTCTGCCTGACACCCAGCTGGCTGGAGCGAGAATCGGGCAGAGTCCAAGCTGCCGCCCAACCTCCCCTCGTAGGTAAGAAAGGGGGGCCTTCGGGGTGGTTAAGAGAAGAGCAGCTCTCCAGCGAACAAACATCCTGTGGCTAAAACCGAGTGCAATAACATCGATGGACTCGTGACGTACTCGGACGGCTCTTATTAAAAGGGATCTCTCAGCCTGACGAGACTTTGTGGAAACATTTTTAGTCATACGCACCAGCCAGCAGACTCGTATTACGCACACGCCTGCGCACGACTCCAGACCACAAGCCATCATCTTCGCTGGCAAAGTCACAAATCGGGCTTTCATGCTGTGAAAAGCTTTTTTACTGTTTTAAACTCGTGACGTACTCGGACGGCTCTTATTAAAAGGGATCTCTCAGCCTGACGAGACTTTGTGGAAACATTTTTAGTCATACGCACCAGCCAGCAGACTCGTATTACGCACACGCCTGCGCACGACTCCAGACCACAAGCCATCATCTTCGCTGGCAAAGTCACAAATCGGGCTTTCATGCTGTGTTTTACTGTTTTAACATTTTACAGCTGGTCAACTCCATTCATCTGGACTGCAATTTACAGCGTATCATCATATTACATATGACCACATGAATGCTATTGGCTAGCCGGTAATGACAATGCGAGTTCTATGAGTGCAGGCATCAGTATGCTGCTGGTTAGGACACAATGTGACTCTCAACAGTCAGCGTCATTACTCAGACCCAACCGAGCTGTTTTTTGTTTTTTTTGAGTAAATACCTACCGAGCTCACTCCGTCTGCTCTCCCTGCAAGCGCTCCCTCAACTAATCTCAAAGACTTCGACGTAGTTCAATTAAATTCAAAGTTGGCATGCATTGCAAGCATCAGTGCTATCAGTGATTCAGTTCTCTTTATAGCCAATCTATTTTTTAATAACGGTTCTGATGAAAACATTACAGTATTGATCTTTATTTATTGATCTCGCAGAGCGCATAGTTAAGGCTGACACAAATCAATCAAAATAAATTTAAAATGACGATAGAGTACAGCAGGACTTGAGGTTGAGCTCGGAGCTTAATTAGTGAAATGCTGAGAGGGAACCCAAAGCAATATCAGACAGTAATACAGTGGCTCAGCTGTGTTTGTGCGGGCCAGATTACGCATTTGTATTGTATTAAAGCTAGAAATCGCCAGCCAAGGTTAATGAAAGGGCAACTTACTTCAGGCCACAATAATCCCCCAGAAAACCTCTCTGCACAACAAACTGATGCATCCTATAAAGCATGTTCTCAAAGGCTCAGACTGTACATTGGCCTGTGGCATGGGCAGCTAGATTTCAGGAGAAATAAAAGGAGAGAGTGAAAGAAAGAGAGAGCATACTGTCCAGCTGAAGTGTTATTTTAATCGGAGGAATGTAACCTGCGCCTGACACAAGACTAGGTATGTCTAGCTTTAAATCAAGTTAGAGAGCAAAGGGCCCAAAAATACACATGCAGAACAATACACACACACACCCAAGAAACATTAACTGGATTTTCTCTTGACTTTAGCGCAATGATACTGCACAATGACTATTTATAGACTTGGCACATTCCTGCATTCTAAAAGTGACCACCAGAACACATTTTCAATAATCGCTGAACAACACAAATCCTGAAATTACTAATTTAAAGAAGGAAATCCTTGCATTACAACATTTGAAAGAATCTTCACAGAACTCTTATCCATACAACTATAATTCATAGTGACACATCTGTTGAACACTAAAAATGACCAAAAAAAATAAAAGCAACATAAAAGTAGCTTATACATTCCAAATCTTCTGAAGCCACACAATAGCTTTGTGCAAGAAATAGACCTAAATATATGCAGTTATTCACTGATTGATTTTTTTCAGTGAGCCGTTTACTGAGAACCTGATCATTTAGGCAGTGAAGTGAAATGGGATCAGTGAATGAATCATTATTTTGAACAATTATGCATATTAAACAAAATGATTATTTCACAAATTGCACTGTTTCTTTAATGAATTAGTTGTTAATGTAAAAAGAAAAAAAAAACAAGAATTATTTCAGAATTTTACTGATTCTTCAATAGGTCAGTTGTTACAGTTCACAAATTGGACGGAATGATTCCCTGACAAACTGCGCTGATTCATCAATGAACCAATTGTTATTGTATACAAACTGGACAGAAGGATTCTTTTAGGAATTGCACTGATTCTTTCATGCGTCAAATTGATTCTTTTAAGAATCAAACACATGGTCACTCAATAAGCTGTTCGCAGCAATTCTTGAGTAACAGCTCACCAGTAGGGAAGATTATAATTAAATAACTTAACTTTCAGGTCTGTTCTTCACGTAAAGCTATCTTTGGTTTCAGAAGACTGCAATTGTTGAACTCTGTGTTGTTCTCCAAGATAGCTTTGTGTGAAGAACCGGACTACTGGACTAAGACCTGGACTACTTTTTACTAGTTTTATTATTATTAATATATATTTTTTGAATAATTGGAGTCATATTTGGACCTTAAAAGCAATAAACTGTGCCACTATGACATGTCATTTTATGGAATAGACCTGTGGGATCATTTTTCATATTCACATTTTTTATTCTACAGAAGAAAGTCACATAGGTTTGGAACAACATGAATGATGACAATTTTCATTTTGGGAAACTACCCCCTTTAAAAACACATGCAATAAACACTAGAACTAGACTGATCTCTCTCTAGTATGATGGGAGTGATAACACGAGACACATTTTAAACTCACAGAAATATTAATGAGTTTACAAGGACCTTCCCATTATAATTATGTAGAGCAACCATGGCATCCGAGTGGGCCAGCGCTCCCTGTGGGATACATAAATGTATCAGGCTAGCAAAACTCACCTACTTTTAACAAAACAGTTTACATGCAGATACAAATAACTCCAAGCATCCTTCATTACTATCAGCCGATGAATGGCTATGCCATCTGCAGCTTAACGACTCAAATAACTTCTTCAACCCAACGCTGACAGTTATTGTTCAAAGCACTGCCCATAACCTTTACAAAGGACACATTTTCAGGACATTCTCACATTACTTACTCTCTAACGCAACTCTAAAAGCATTTTCTGAGGTATTTGCTAGGGGAGTGAGACACATTAACTTAGACTTTTTTTTACTAAGTGAAATATTTCTTTGCTCAATTACTGTTATGAAAACCATGGCCAATGGCTGTCACGCTAAAGTGTGAAGACCGAAACGTCACCATAACCATGTTTGACAACTCCTGACTCTCAACTCATTGGACGAGCTGAACCTCAAATCCACGTTGAACTTGTGAGCTGTCTGGTGAGCAGCAGATAAGCATGTAAGAGAGACAGCAGATCTGTCTGTACCCAACCTGTCTGCTGCTCTGGAAGAGTAATTACAGGAAGGCCTGTGGTAATTAGCCCACCTCTCACTGAGTTTGTCTGTTTTTAAGGCTGACAAAAAGAAAGAAAGAAAAAAACCTGGAAGCTGACAAAGCCGCAGCCCAGGTTTACCATATGGGAGCGGATGGATAGTGTCGAACAGCATGTTGGGTTACGTGGAACTGAGTCAAACGCGTAAGCTTAGCTACAGGGATCTCAAATCTGAAGACGCCATCCTGATACCACCAGTCTAACAGACAAGACAGCCACAATCTGCATCCCTCGCCATTTGTTGTCAAGGATGTTTTAAGCAGATCTCTCTAAGCAGAGCGCAATGATGAGGATAAGGGCTAATGTGAGAGAGTTTGGGGCCAGTTGATGGAACTGTCACTTGCCAGTGCTTACGTTCCAACAATTTCTTATTTGCAGATCATGTACATGAGTTTTTATGTCTTTAATGCCAGCGAAAGTTTAGCTATCAGAGTTACGATGTAGTAATACTGTGCAGTATTGTGTACAGTATTTACTCAAGTTGTTTTTGTTAATTTACATAAAATATTACTATTGTAATAAATTACTATTTATTCAATATGTGTATATATATATATATATATATATATATATACATATATACTGTGAGCTGTAAGGTCTTATATAGACAGGTGTGTGGCTTTCCTAATCAAGTCCAATCAGTATAATCAAACACAGCTGGACTCAAATGAAGGTGTAGAACCATCTCAAGGATGATCAGAAGAAATGGACAGCACCTGAGTTAAATATATGAGTGTCACAGCAAAGGGTCTGAATACTTAGGACCATGTGATATTTCAGTTTTTCTTTTTTAATAAATCTGCAAAAATGTCAACGATTCTGTGTTTTTCTGTCAATATGGGGTGCTGCGTGTACATTAATGAGGAAAAAAAATTAACTTAAATGATTTTAGCAAATGGCTGCAATATAACAAAGAGTGAAAAATTTAAGGGGGTCTGATTACTTTCCGTACCCACTGTATATATATATATATATATACATACATACATGTATATAAAGTGTCTAAAGATTTTTTTCCAATGACATCATCTAGAAAGTATATATATATATAGATATATAGTAGCTAAAAATTTAACTGACGGATGCCGATAATCTCAAAAACCGCCAAATGTTGTTTTGAAAATCAGCCTGTCTGACATATTAGTCTATCACTAAAAACAATACTTATTTTTTGAGCCCTGCTATGCAAAATGTGTGTTTGCTTCTTTTGTCTTGGCATCATAAAAGCTGTCGAAATAAACAAGAAAACTTTGATGGCTAGTTTGAGAGGAACTCATCATAAATAGCTTGTGGACAGTTAGAGAAAGAAGAACGGCCCATCACCATCACAAGAGGTGTCTGCTGAACTCTTAAACGTACTGACTCAGAGGAAGATAATAATAAACTCACAAGGCTTATTTCCAACAACAAAAGAACTCCTCCGTCGAAATGAAAGACTATGACAAATCGTTGTTCTAATGTTTCCTGTGTGGGTGTGCCGTATGTGAATGCGTCTGTGTGTGTGTCCCTGTTGGCCAAGCAGCAGGGTGACTACTCCCCCTGTCTTCCCACCATCTGCCCAAGAGAGAGCTCCTCCAGCACCCCTTCCACGATCAGCACTTTTCCAGGCTGAAGCCAAGAGAACGAGACATCCAGCTAACTCTGCAGGTCCAAGCCATTGCTCACCTGCGTCAACGAGAGCCACTGAGAGTCTCACTGATGAGCAGTTAATCAAAGGAAATAAAGTTAGGAAACTAACTATTCAAGACTTCTAAAAGTCTCAAGAGTGGCCAAAAGGAGTATACATTAAAAATAAAATAAAATAGTTTATATTAAAAGTAAAAATGAAATAAAGTAAAAATGAAATATATATATTTACATATAAATGAAATAAACAAGAAAAACAATTAATAAATAAAATAATTTAAAAAAAATCCTAAATAAAGCAAATGTTGTGTTGCACCTTGTTTCTGTTGTGTTGCGCCTTTTTTCTGTTGTGTTGCACCTTGTTTCTGTTGTGTTGCACCTTGTTTCTGTTGTGTTGCACCTTGTTTCTGTTGTGTTGCGGCTTGTTTCCATTGTGTTGTGGCTTGCTTCCTTTGTGTTGTGCTAATTTCGTCGTGTTGCACCTTGTTTCTGTTGTGT
>NW_015552625.1:106229-106867 GCF_001515605.1 Sinocyclocheilus anshuiensis | reverse complement strand
TCCGTTGTGTTGCGGCTTGTGTCCGTTGTGTTGTGACTTTTTCCATTGTGTTGCCGCTTGTTTCCATTGTGTTGTGGCTTGATTCTGTTGTGTCTCCATACAAGTTCTTTGGGCATTTTTCTTTTTTTGTACTTGTTACTTTGCACTTTTTGTTAGAAAATGTTTATTTACTATTTATTCAGGTTTTTTAAGGTATCTTATATTTTCATACTTAATTTCCATGATCTAAATATTCTTTTTAAAATTTAAAGTTTGTTGTCATTTGGAAGTGTGTAGGCCTACAATATATCGCACAACAAAAAGTTGTTATCGTGACAGGCCTATGTTGCACCTTGTTTCCGTTGTGTTTCCGTGTTGTGAAGATGTTGTTGTGTTGTGAAGATTTCGTTGTGTTGTGCACTACTGGGCCACCGTACGTGTGACTTTTTAGCAACAACCCCAAATATAAATGTATATATAATGTGAACATGCTATTTATACAGTACACTAAACACAAATTATATTATTTGTAAACTGAATCAAGATTTACATTAAAACCAATATTTGCAATATGTGCAAAATTCTGACTTAAAATAAACTTTGAAATTCTAAATATCAGCCTAATAATCGGCCTGATCGATACCACTAGGAAAGGGCTA
>NW_015552625.1:79070-105157 GCF_001515605.1 Sinocyclocheilus anshuiensis | reverse complement strand
AAAGTTGTTATCGTGACAGGCCTATGTTGCACCTTGTTTCCGTTGTGTTTCCGTGTTGTGAAGATGTTGTTGTGTTGTGAAGATTTCGTTGTGTTGTGCACTACTGGGCCACCGTACGTGTGACTTTTAGCAACAACCCCAAATATAAATGTATATATAATGTGAACATGCTATTTATACAGTACACTAAACACAAATTATATTATTTGTAAACTGAATCAAGATTTACATTAAAACCAATATTTGCAATATGTGCAAAATTTTGACTTAAAATAAACTTTGAAATTCTAAATATCAGCCTAATAATCGGCCTGATCGATACCACTAGGAAAGGGCTCACAAAAGCAAACATCTCAAATCACCACTTCTCCTCATGTTTCTTCTAGTCAATCATGCCGTTCATTCTTGCTCAAGTTTAGACTCAAAACCCCCATTTGCCCTTCACACACTCAAGGATGGTCAAACTCCCATTGAGCCAAGCAAGCCTAATATAAGCCATTTAGATGTTTGGAAAGGCTTACCCTTTTCAGCGCTCAAAGCTCCATTAGATAAAGAGGAGCAGGGCAGGCTAATTAGAGTCTGACCGTTTGGCCATTCTAGAGCAAAGATTCATTTGCACTGGTCTTAAAATCGGCCTCTCTCTCTCTCTTTCTCTCTCCACCTAATAGAAAAATAAGCTACTTTACTCTGCATCGCTGGCAGTGACACCTGTGATGGAGGGAGTAATGGTGTTTAATGGCCTTTTAAATTTTTATTCAGTCTGAGAATCATAAAAGAGGAACCAGACAGCCACTGGATCTCTTAATAATCGCAATGCTATGGCAACCAAAAGCAAGCTCAGCCGTCAGACTTTAGGTGGCTCACAGATCCACACCTGCTCTCGGTTCTCGTGTTGGGAGAAATGTAGAGATATCGAGAAAAAGGCAAGTTTCTACATTTCTGCAAGGTCACCAGTGGTGTTTTGGTGATCCTTAATAATAGACGTTTTAAAGTTAAAGTGCTGCCCGGGGGTCTTCCGTGTGTTCATTAGGAATCACGGCCTGCTTGGCCAACACAGCAAGGAATAGACATTAATAAGGCAGAGGGGAAAAAAGGAAAGGACAAAGAGGGAGGAAAATGGAGGAAGTGTGTTTATGTTTTGGAAGGCTGCAACTGTGTGTTTGCACTCCCTGGCGTGAGACACAAATCCAGATCTGATATGAGAGTTGTGGCTTTTACACATCTGAGACCTGCTGTATCACCAGACCCTATCTTTTATTTATTTACAGCAGCGCGGCGAGAGAGAGAGAGAGATAGAGAGAGAATGAGAGAGATATTCTCACACTTGAAAGAATTTGACAAATCACAGTCATCCTAAACAGGATTGTAGATAAATAACGAACACAGTAGACACAAATACACACCTGGGAGATTTGATGTGGATATCGACACATTTTGTGCTTGTTTGTCCATTACATCAGTGAGTCCCAATCAGAGGTAAGTTTACACCAGCAGGTTTCACAGGGTACTTCCGAAGAAAACCTATAAAACAAAACAAAAAATACTAATTAATTGTATACTAAACAATTTGTTGTTTCAATAGATTAACTAAATCACAATATTTTCAGTTCCTTTCAATGAAAATAATGCAAAATTATGTGTACTGTAATGTATTCAAGTTTATATAAATTTATGTGGATGGCATGGCATTCATAGTAGATTGTCCTGATTTACACCCATCATTAATGTGTTTTCAAAATTCAGATCACAATCACCATACTTCATAATTAAGTTACACTGCAAATATCAAACATATGTTTTAGTGCTGTCAAACGATTAATCACATCCGAAATAAAAGCTTTTGTTTGCATAATATATGTGTGTGTACTGTGTATATTTATTATGTATATATAAATACACACATACAGTATATTTTGAAAATATTTACATGTATATATTTATATTCATATCATTTATATTTTATAAAAATATATTTTATAAACATAACATTTTTCTGAAATATATACATGCAAGTGTTTGTATATATATACATAATAAATATACACAGTACACACACATATATTATGCAAACAAAAACTTTTATTTTGGATGCGATTAATCGCGATTAAATGTTTGACAGCACTAATATTTTTTTAATGTTCTTAAAACAAGTCATTTATGCTAACGAAGGCTATATTTATGTGATCAAAAATACAGTAAAACAGTAATATTGTGAAATATTATAATTTAAAATAACTATTTTAATATTTTAAAATGTAATTTTTTTTTGTGATTTTTTTTACAACACTGTGCTATAGCGATTTGTTTGCATTGTTTAATTAATAATGTCCAATTACTAATCTAATTATTTCGCCAGATTGCACATCTTCACTTCTAAACCCTATTAAATCCTTTATTGAGGGATCTGTCAAAAAAAAAATATAAACAAACAGAATATCTGTCTGTTTCTCACCCACAGTATTGATTATTTTTCAGTTGTGACTATTGATAATATAAATGATAATGCTAACCGATTACCACTATAATTTGAGTTAACACATTTATGTATTTAATGTGATTATTCTATTAGTCACAAAAGTGCAGTACAACATGGTGTGGCTCCCTTCATATAACCCATCTGAGCATGTTTATATACAGTCTGCTCAATTTCACACATTTTCACCCAAAATCAGTGCAGAAAATGCTCAAAAAGGCCCTTGACATGTCAATGGGGGAACATAAATAAAAAAAGACACTACATTAGAAGCCCCGTCTTCAACGAAAATACAAAACTTTTTACAAATCTGCTCTTGCTATAAACGGTGGAATTTACAGTAGTTATGATTACATGAAGCAAGGCAAACTTGATGAAACAAATGGTATTTTTGAGACCGTCAGCAGTCTTGAAGACGCAGTCCAGGTCTAGCAGTCAATCTCACGAGTGGTCTCCTGTCCAGCGTCAGCTGAGTGAACGCAGTGCTGTGTCGTTTAAATGTCAGTGATAGACATCAAACCCAGTTCTTTCTCAAACTCCATCTGCTTCATACAGATGTCTCAATCAAGCCAGCAGCTGTGTGGTGTCTTACTGTCAGAGAAGGCCAGGTCTACACTTATACACGCTACTGTTTAGACACAGGAAGCATACCTGCAATACGCCACATGCTACCTGACCTGTCTCAATCAAGCCAGCAGCTGTGTGGTGTCTTACTGTCAGAGAAGGCCAGGTCTACACTTATACACGCTACTGTTTAGACACAGGAAGCATCCCTGCCATACGCCACATGCTACCTGACCTGCCCGTCTGCTGCCTGTCATTCAGCCCTCGCACGGACCCTCAACACGCTAACGTGAGCCTCACACCCTCACACACACACGCATATCCAGCAAACTCCTCCTCTAACACTAGTAATGCCTTCTGTCACAAAAAAATCGCTTCAATTGTTTAGAGAAAAAGCCAGAGGCAAAGACATTTTAGTGTTATCAATTAAACACATGTACCATCAGAGACAAAATAATGGTTTGTTGTGACATATTGCAGATGGTGTTGTGCTATGTGCTTATCACGAAACAGGTGATCACTTCTATGGTTTAAGTTATGTTTAAACAAGAATCTTTGTGGCAAAACTGTTAAATATCCTGATACTACTTTCTACAAACACATTATAAATGGATATGTTTATCTTCTTTGTGCATATAAGAGAATAGAAATAGAAGAGAATACAATAGAAGAGTGCAAAATCACGCAACACTTTCTGAAAAAAAGCACAGCAAACACAAACATCCATACCACAAAAAATATTAATGGTTTAAGTTATGTTTAAACAAGAATCTTTGTGGCAAAACTGTTAAATATCCTGATACTACTTTCTACAAACACATTATAAATGGATATGTTTGTCTTCTTTGTGCATATAAGAGAATAGAAATAGAAGAGAATACAATAGAAGAGTGCAAAATCACGCAGCACTTTCTGAAAAAAAGCACAGCAAACACAAACATCCATAAAAAAAACATTTAAAATAATGATAATCATTCACAAAAAATTGTGAATGATTAATCAGTGCATGCTATTTTAAAAAGTAATAAATAAATAATTAATACAATACAATATTGATAAGTCTTTTGCGGCAGAAAGGTTTCATCTTTGGTATCATGCAACTAAATAAAAATAAAAAAACAAAAGTTCAATAAAAACTTTTAATTTTCAATCAAACTGTAAAAAGTACTGAGAAAATGTACAAAACTTTTACTCACCTAAAAGTCAAAATACTTACAAAAATTATTCACATTTAATCATACTTAAGCGCATTTAAAAGTTGAAAAATTATACACTTTTTAAATTGACTTTGAAAACAAGAGGCAGCAGAGATTTTCTTAAACTTTGTAAAGAAACTGTCAAATATTACGGTTACATTTACATTGTTACATTGCTCTGACTATTCAAAACTCTAAGAAAAAGCAGATGTTAAAGTAAAGCAAACCGCATGAAACATTTCAGTAAATGATTTCAGTGTTTTGACATTTGAATATAGTGAATTTTAGACTAATCACGAACCAGGTTTGCACTTGACAGTTACTATCAAAACCAATACTATAGTTTAAAGTCTTTACCTAAAAGGGATAGTTCAACCAAAATAAACATTGTGTCATCATTTAATCACCCTCGTAAGGGAGTAAAAGGTATTGTTTTTACCTTGAGCAAAAGTATTTGGTTTTAACTTATAAAAAGTAGATTCCCCCAAAAAATACTTACAAATGTAGTGAAGTACTACTCAAATACCTTACACCTCTGCAGTTCTGTAATTGAGATAGAGAGAGAGAGAGAGAGAGAGAGAGAGAGAGAGAGAGACTCCTTGACCTTCTGATGACACAATTCTTCAGTCTCTCAGGGCACGGTTGGACACTGGCTCCTTGTACATGTACACATAACAGGGCCAAACAGATGCTATTTCAGCCCAGAGGACAATACAAACACGCTGACAACATACAAATGACCTGCAATCATCTGACTGTGGGTGTACTGTATACACTGCACTGCAAGACCTGAACATATTAAAAGTATAATTTGTTAATATAGTTATCAGTGAAATGTGGTGGCAACGTCTCCTATTTTTCTCCTATTATTTACAATGCTATAGAGGCACTGCTACCTGACCTTTTTTTTCTCTTGATTTTCACCATTATGTCGCTCAAATTCACGCCATGCTATACTGTTGAACCTAAGTGAGAACATGATGAAATCAAAGGAGCCAAAAAAGACTCACCAAGACTGAATTTATTTAATTAAAAATATATAAAAACAGTAATATTGTGAAATATTATTATAATCTAAAATAACTGTCACATGATCCTTTAGAAATCATTCTCGTATTCTAAATTGGGTGTCACATTTCTACAACTGTACAAACTGTACACACTGACAGGGATGTAGTTTAGTTCCGTAAAGCTTGGCTTTTTTTCAGGTTGATTAAAGATCCCGTGTTGATTTCGTTCAGAGTCACACTGAATAGCGGACATAAAGCCGAGCCAGCAGCTCATCAAACGCGCCACACGATACCCACATTAAAGGTAATGTTTCTGCCACTCCATCTCGCATTGTTTTATTTTGCTCTCTGGCTTTAATGAATGTGACAGAATTACGCTGCTTTAAAACCGTCTGCTTTATTGTTCTATTTGTTTATCTATTTCTTATTTCCTCGCCTTCTCCCAGCTCTCATCTGTCATTCTTCGGTGCTTTCATTTTATTGGCCGCTCCGTAGAGCGGTACCGTTGATCGCTGCCCATTTTCGGATTAGGAGATTAAGTTATTCATCACTCACCGAGCTCCCTGCTGCGCCACTGCTTTCAGGACACCGCCAAATCACAACATCTCAGCCAGCCATTTCAAAATAATTGAATGCACAATAATTTCCCTATTAATACATTTCTCATATTAGAGATTATGCATGAAACATCCACATTATCTGTGGCAGTGTTTTCCTTCTCTCTTTTTTTTTTCCCTGTGTGCCTGTGTTAATGTCTTGCTCCTCTCCAGTAAATCTAATAGACAGGATTGAATAGCTCATGCCAGGATGAAGGGATAGGTTACAGATAGCCTCCTCTTTTTTATTTATTCATTTTTTTCCTCTCCCTCCCTCTCCTTCTTTGGTGGAAGATGCAGAAGAAAATTAAAGAAAATCGATCATTTTCGAGGAGGGTGGCGAGGACGAGCTGTGACGGTTGCTACGCCAACAGTAACTCAGCCTCTCACAGCTGTCTTGTAGAACTTGTTGTGTCATTTTGCGGGATAAATTTATTTATTTTTTCATCTTTTAAGCATTAATTATACTGAATTCAAAATTTCACTGATTAAGTAGGGGGAATTCATTCAAGTGAAGGTGTGCTATGTCAGCGCACGTTAGCTCTGAAATTAATCATATGTTTTGTACATGCACACAAGTTTGCACTCAACACACAGTAACAAAAGGCATATCAATGGATGTGTCATATATGCACGTATTAGCATGAGGACAGATCATTAAATCTGTTGTAGGCAGCCAATCAAAACGCCTCGGCACACCATTATGTCGTCATCATACTTCAGTGAATCGTGTTTTGCTTTGTTCTAAAAATAATCCTCTCTTCCACAGCAAGGACAAAGGTGGACTCACAACAGGGCTGGTCACAGTTAGAGATCCTCTTCAAACATCAAAGTGTGTTAATCACTTGTGTTAAATGTGCTCAAGCCTGTGGAAGTTGTGGAAGTGAGGCTATACTGTACACTGCAGCAGGGCGCATTGCAAGATCTATTATGGCAGGTAAATGTGTCTTAACGGCTAGAAGAGTGAAGGCGAAATATATGAAATCAACACAGAGAGCTTGTCTCACCATTATGAATCCTGTCTAATTATTCACCGCTCAGGAAAGACGGCTCTGAAGAGAGCTAAATTTGACATCTGAACAAACGAACACGTTCACTTTTAACTGAACAGAGACAAATGCACAGAGAAGATCTATCTATCTATCTATCTATCTATTCAAATCTATAAAAACATTGCATTCAAATTTTAGGTGTGCGTTAAGGAGGCAGCCTTATCAGTGGCGCACGAGATGCGATGACGATGTAAGTGTCGTTGCATTTTAATGTTTTTGTTAGCCTATCCAGTTGAAGCCACTAGATGTGGCGCTGCTGCCTTGTTAATTACAAATATTGCGGGAAAAGAGAACATCAATGTGGAGAAGATCTTGCTTACGTCAAAACTGAAACCAAGCCGTTCACACAGAACGCATATTTCACACATTTTCTAGAGGGACATCTATCACCGTTGCACTCGTGTCTCGCACAAAAGAGCTGCATGTTTAGAAAGCCATGTAAAGTTAATGCAAGTTCAACTTTGAAAAAACATATCTCGAGACTTTATGGCAGGGTTTTTTCCCCATCCCACTGTAACTCGTGTTTTTAAATGAAAAATGTACTCTCTGTGATTGGCTTTCGGCCCTTTGTATTAAACTATGAATACATGATGCTGTTTTGTTTATAGTTGTTTAAGCAACTTAATTAATTATAATTGGTTTATAAACATTATTTTAAACATTATGCACTTTTTTTCACAGATAGTCATATCTTATGCTTTGAAAAAACGTGCATTATATGCATAATATTTTGCTCCAATATTTTTGATATTGGAGAGAAGCCAAAAGCTTTTCTTCACCTTAACTGAAATTATGCATTTTAAATTTGTTTTTTTTTTATTTAGTTTTTCAGCCATTTTGACAGCCCTACTGTCTGTATGACTGCCTGTACCAAAAAAGGAGAGGTAAATATACACTATAATTACTTGGATGTTTTCATAAATAATTGTAACCTCAGTTGTAATTTAACTATAATAAACTGTATTTTTTTCAAGTATAATGCATTAAAACACATGATCAGATTTTGTCTGTGAAAACGAAAGCATTATAACACTATTAGTGGTGTCTAAAAGTCCAAGATACAGGAGATACAAAATTGTAGGAAATATATATATATATTACTAGTGGTATTTAATAGGGTATGTTGTACCCCATTGTATTAATAAAAAATGTCCTTGTTTTATATATAATTATATATACATATAATATAAGTAGGCCTGTCGCAATAATCAATATATCGACTTATCGCGCAATATATGTACATGACCTCAATAATTTTTGGTGACGCAATACTTCAAAATTAATGTCACTATGTTTTGTACATTCCACTTGCGCCTGTGTCTTTTGCAGCTTCTCGTACATAACGTGGTGTAGTCATGAGGTGCTAGTTCAAATTTTAAAAAATGCTTCTACAAAAAAAGTTTCATCTGCAGATATGGCCTTGTTTAGGGATCTGTGCCTTTGTGCATACGGACATCTGACTGCTAAGTAGTGATTGTGTTTTTCAGCAATAGTGTGCACCCTTCATTTACATAGAAAAGAAAGTCAGGGAAAAATTTCTAGATGGAAAAATCTCCATACAAGTTCTTTGTGCACTTTTCTTTTTTTCTACTTGTTGCTTAGCACTTTTTGTTTGAAAATGTTTATTTACTATTTATTCAGGTTTTTTAAGGTATCTAATATTTTGATACTTAATTTTCATTATCTAAATATTCTTCAAAATTGAAAGTTTGTTGTCATTTGGAAGTGTGTAGGCCTTCTTGTTATGCCGTTACATTATGATTATATATTCAGTGGCATAAAATGGTGTTTAAAATTACAATAATATCGCTTATCGCAATAATTTCTGGGGCAATATATCGCACAACAAAAAGTTGTTATCGTGACAGGCCTAAATATAAGTATGCTAATACTGTATACATTTTTATATATTTAATCTTTAAGAATTGCATGATTCTGGTTCTGATAATTAATGACTTAACGATTCCAGTTGCTTAACAATCCCATTAATGATTCTTTTAACACTTTTGAGGAAGCACCTGTAAATTCAGTGCCACAGCAACAAATGTCAAATGTTAAAATAGCATTAAAAAATGCAACCTGTTATAAATAAGAAATGGTTCCAGATTTGCAACTCTAGATATAACAGATAACAATAAGCATTATAAAGCATTCTGAATATTTTAATGAAGCATTAAGTATCTCTGTGTATTATGCATTATATATAGAAAGTGTTTCATAGAAAGTGTTACTGAACATACTGCTGACTTGATTTGATTAATAGTAACACCATAAACAGACACATGATTTCACAGCGGGCAGAAAAATTTATAAATAAATAAATAAATATCTGTGAGTGAAAGTGTGTTTGTGTGGAGCTACCCAGTTCCCATCTCAAATGAACATGTGCTCTCTGCACAGATGACACTCAAAATGCATTATAACCATTAATGAAAAAGTTAATGGGCCATTTTCTTACATATCAATTTACATTTTACAATTTGGGTACACAAATGATGTCTGCTACAGCGGGTCCTTAATATTTTGCTCAAGGAAACAGTTCTAATGTCTTTTGTGGACATCAAATGTAGTGAATAATGATGCGTCCATCGCATGCAAATAAGATGACAGTTGGAATGGGCTGATCAACAGTGCTCGCATAAAGAGACAGACTGCCTCGTACCACGTTCAGTTTCAAAAATGGCATCTACCATATCGCAGTGTGTCCATGTTTGCAAGCATATACACAAACCAATACTCTCAATTAAGATCAGCTCCCTTGTGTGCAACTAGCAAATTATCTATCACAAAGTATCCCAATTTTCACACTCTGCTGTACTGAATTTCATAAAACATGCAAACTTAATGCAAGCAGACATAGACCTTAGATGTACTGTACATTATAACATGTTGTTAACTCTTAAAGTTATTAATGCAATTAAATAGTCCATGCAGACCATTTACTATCTAAACTTAGGAATTCAATTAGTATTATTTATATTTTATATTAGTATTTGTTAAAATTCTGTATTAACTTGAATATATATATATATATATATATATATATATTCATTTTCAATTTTAATTTTAATTTTAAGTATTAATTTTTATTTTAGTTTTTTAGTTACCAATGTTGTTGTTTTTTTTTAGTAATTTTACAACGTAAATTTATTTTAGTTTGTCGCCGTCAACATTTCTAGTTTTCATTAAGCTTTTCCATCTAATATTTATATTTTATTTAAGTTACCGAAAATTATTTTTTATAGTTTCAGTCAGTTATTCCGGTTAACTCTAATTAACTAAAACTAAAACCATGGGGGAAAAAAACACATTTCTGTTACTTCAAGTAAACATAAAATTAAAATGAAAATAGAACATTTTTGTCATACAGTGTAAGTGTATGGACACCAGTGTTGTTTTGGACCCTACTGACCTTTATTGAATGGACAAAAACGGTTAAAATGTTTCTTCAAAATGTCATCTTTTGTGTTCTGCAGAAGCAAGCAAGCAAGTACAGTGAGTACAGTAAATGATGATAGAATTTTCATTTTGGCGGGAACTATCCCTTTCATTTAAATACTATTAAAGGGATAGTTCACCCAAAAATGAAGATTCTGTCATTAATTACCCTCATTTTGTTCCAAACCCATAAGACCTTCGTTCATCTTCGAAACACAAATTAAATATATTTGTTGAAATCCGAGATCTCTGACCCTCCCATAGACAGCAAGGGTCCTACCACGATCAAGGTCCAGAAACGTAGCAAGGACATTGGTAAAATAGTCCATGTAACATCAGGGGTACAACCGCAATTTTACAAAGCTACGAGAATACTTTTTGTGGGCAAAGAAAGCAAAAATAACAACTTTATTCAACAATTCTTCTCACGACGCATGCGCTTGCTTCCGCTTCATGTAAACGATGCATGGGCGTGCTGACGCACGTAGCTTCGTAAAATTACTGTTGAACCCCTGATGTCACACGAATTCTTTTACCGATGTCCTTGCTACGTTTCTGGACCTTGATTGTGGTAGGACCCTTGCTGTCTATGGGAGGGTCAGAGAGCTCTCGGATTTCATCAAAAATAGAATCCGAGAGCTCTCGGATTCTATTCATGATGGCGCCGCAAATGGCAGCCAGGACGCTGATTATTATATTAGTGTTATATTACATCCCTACTGTGTTATTCCTATGTATGTCTGCACTATCATGTATGTCTGCACTATGTTTGTACTTTCTTCTACACTGGAAGCTCCTGTCGTCAAGTCAAATTCCTTGTGTGTGTAAACATACTTGGTAATAAAGCTCTTCTGATTCTGATTCTGAAAATATCTTAATTTGTGTTCTGAAGATGAACGAAGGTCTTACAGGTTTGGAACAACATGAAGGTGAGTAATTAATGACATGAATTCATTTTTGGGTGAACTATCCCTTTAAATATATACAGTGCAGCACTATTTTAGGTCACTAAATGATGAGTAAAATAAGATGGTTACTAAATTAGATGCACGTTTATTCACTGGTATGTAAAACTACATAAGGTTTACACTTATGTGTATGTTAACAGCAGTCATTAAATGCAGTACGGTTGTATGGGATCTACTGGGGGGATCTGCTATCCCATCTCCTCCCAACACATTCCAACACGCTGAGCTCCCTCTCAACTGTACAGAAAATAATCATTTTCACCGTGGGGCGTCATTCTCCATGCACCTCTCCCGCGCGATGCTAGCGCTCTCACGGATGCGGTGGTGGCGGTGGTCCCGGGGGCCGGGGCGGCTGAGCGCAAGGGCTTATGGGTGTGAATATATGTATCAGTGCCATCTGCATGTGAAGTGAGAAAACACAGGGCAGAGAGCCAATCACACACCCACGCACACCTGAGGAAGGCGTCATCACCGCAGCCTATTGTTTTAGGGCACATTGCTGTACGTGTGAGGCACATGGGAATGCTGTCACACCTTTTAAACACAAAAAAATGCAAATCCGTTTTGTTTGATGTATTTTCAAGCTTCGCAGGTCATGTTCAAAATGCCACTACGTGACATTGTTTGTGTGCGAGAGTATCCGAAAACACTGTATGTTAAGATACAACTCAATTCCCACTCCAACAATCGCTTTGATAAGCACTATAAGCGAACGACACCCACTGCTACAAGACGTATATTCGGTACTCTCCATATATATTAATGCAAATGAAAAGACGCCCGCAGGTTGACGTTCTCCCTCCTTTTTCCTCTCCTTTCTCATTATTCCACTACCTCACATGTTGCCTCTCTTCTCATCTTACCTCCTCTACCAGCAGCAGTCCAAAGCAATGGCCAATAACACAGCATGCTGGAACAGATACCTGCAAAGTTAATATCATTAATCAATACCAATGGAATTGTGTGGAGGGACGCAGTCAAGTGAGCCTCCCAGCAGTGCCAATCTCCCTCCCTTTAAACCTCATTTGCAAGCCCAAGATGGCCGCTCGGATGACTGGCAGCAAAGTTTTTCCAACAAATTTCATGGGGCATGAGCCAAAGATAATAGGTTTTCAGCCCAATGACAATCCAATTACGACGCCAATCAAAGCTGACTCCATGCAGGCTAATTATCAGCTTCAGCCGTCAGTTCAAATACTAACATACCACTTTTTATTTGAATAAAAATTCAGTTTCAAATCCAGGCAGGTCTCCCGTCCCTGATGAGCTGTGAGCAGCAGAGAAGCCTACCTTGGCGGTTGCTTCTGCGCTGATAACGAACGGCGGGGTTTCGTTTCAGCAGAACGGAACATCCTATAAAATGTTAAGGGGTGGTTTCCTTGTGTCCTTGAACGTTATGAGGAGCTTATCTTCCAATGCGGTTTGAGGTCAATCAGACCTATCTAATTGAACGTTTGTGTGTGATAGCCTACTAAATTAGTCCAATTAAGTTATCACTGATAATGATTCGATGTGTGTGTTTCAAACATCAATACATTTCTATAATAGCACCTGTCAGTTTTGAAACGTATGTGAATAATAAGTAATAGCAATAAGCATATATCACATGTATGTACACAAATTTGACGCTTAAAATAGTTTTCTGAATGATGTGCTCGACAGCCATGTGGTTTATTGTTTAAATTGGAATGACACTTGCATATTTTCTTTTACCTCCAGAAAGGAAGCTTTGGACATTTGGATACATATTATATACAGCATATCTTCACAGTGGTCCAAGGCTACATTTCTGCAGTTAAAAGAAAATATGCAGTTGTCCTTCCAATTTAAACAATAAACCCAACAAGTGCACACTTGTCGACAATTCTTTGCAATCTACATGGAGTGCCTTTTTTGAAAACTAATATCTGAGAAATATCCTAATATCAATAATATCGTTTATACAGTGCCCGTAAGGTGACATGTTCGGTTCACTTAGTTTTGTCATGGCCACAACATAATAACTCGTGGGAACGTGATAGTATGTCGTGGCCACGAGATCATTTTGTCGAGGTAACGACATCCTTATGTCGTGGCCTCGAGATGCTATGTTAAGGGAGCGACATCCATTTCTCGTGGCCATGACTTCTTATGTTGAGGGAACGACATATTTTTCTTGTGGCCACGAGTTTAATGTGTAAACAAACCTGCATGACCATAGCAACCCGGGATTATCAAAAATAGATAAAACATTTTTATTTACATTAAACTTTTAATTTAATATTTGTATATTATTATTATTATTATTATTACATTAACTTATTAGGGCTATATTTTTCTATTTATTGTTTTATATGCTTATTTCCCCTTTCAATTTGTGTATCGCTTTACCTAGTTAACGCTTTGTATAATTATGCTAGCATTTGCTAGCCTACCATATATTTTGTAAATAAACGCCTGACAATTATGCCAATAAAGTTTTGACTTTATGATTGTATTTATGCCCATGTGTGATGATAAATGAGCGTGTTGTGTTTTCATTTACAAATGAAACTACATGAATGATTAATTCCTCAACGAAACACTATAGTATTTATAATTATGGTATATTAATTTGCATTCCAGCAAAAATTCCAGTCAGCATAATCAAAGCTTTATTGGCATGTCGAGCATTTACAGTAGGCTAATATTTACTAAAGTATTCAGAACGTTAAGTAAGGAGATCGAAATGAAGGGAAAAAATGAATATAAACGAATATAAAAATACAACCAATAATAATAGGCTAAAAATAATAATAATAATATATAAATATTACGGGAAAAAGACGATCAGTTAATGGACTTAGACTGTAGGATGGATAAAAATGTTTTCTTGTAGGCCTATTTTATATTATGCACTTTATGTAACATTTATTCATGATAAACTTCATTTGAATGCTGACTATCGCACGTAATACAGCCCGGTAGCAAAGGCCTATGGTTAATATAATAATTTAATAATGTAATAATTTCTATAATAAATAATATACAAATTTCTTAATTCAAAATAAAATATTAATGAATCCATCTCTGATAATCCCGGGTTGCTATGGTCACGCAGGTTTGTTTACGCATTAAACTCGTGGCCACGAGAAAAATATGTCGTTCCCTCAACATAAGAAGTCATGGCCACGACATAAGGATTTCATTACCTCGACAAAATGATCTCGTGGCCACGACATAATATTACGTTCCCACGAGTTAATATGACGTTCCCTCAAATTAATATCTTGTGGCCATGACATATTATCACGTTCCCACAAGTTATTATGTCATGGCCATGACAAAACTAAGTGAACCAAACATGTCACCTTACGGGCACCGTACGTTTAATTATTATATGTATAAATAAGTAAAATATAATCGTTTTTGGTAACACTTTAAATTAAGACTCGTTTAGTTAACTGAAAAATAATCTCAGTTAATGTTAATTTCAACATTTATTAATACATTATTAAACCAGACATATACAGTTTATATATCATTTAAGGGAGCTGAGATAACATGAACCGATGTATTATTTTATACATATATTATTTTATCTTAATATAGATGAATAAATACTGTAACAAATATGTTAATGTTAATGTTAGTTATGCATTAACTAACATGAACTAATGGGACCTTATTGTAAAGTGTTACCAGATATTTTAAAATGGTTAGTTCTTATTGTGATTCGAAGTTGTAAATAAAACAGATTGAGTACATTTTACAAGAAAATACTGTTTCAGGTTTTCTATTTGATTCAATGTTTTACTTTGTTTCGTTGTAATTTTCTAGCAGCTTCTGAGTGCAAATAATTTCTGCACCAATTTTTTCCAGTGTGTATGATCCGATAAAAATAAACTTTTGTTTTATGCCATTTTTGGTTTTATATATTTGAGGTGAATTTGTGATTGGCTAGTGAACGGCTGTTCCAGAATCCAGGATTATTTCTGAATCACAGCATTCACGCAGTACAATTTTGAGAGGATAACACAGATACAGCGATGTAAAAACAAAGGATCACGAGTGTGTGTCCGCGCCACTCTGAGATGTGCTGGGATGAAATGCACTGAGGATATGGAGGGCTGGCACAGACATGACATCTAATAATGTCTTTCCTCTACAAGTCTGTCCTGCTTGGGTTGGATTTAGAGGAGGTTTATCTCCTTCATATAACCCCCCTGCACCCAACACTCGCATTACACTCACACACAAACACACACACACAAACAAACAAAACCTGCATCAATAACACAAATGATTAAACATTCATGGCCTTTTGTAGGGAACATCTGCTCTATATAGAAGTCTAGCCTGAGGGACTGGGTGGAAAGAATCAGAAGGATTTTTCTCAAAGAAGCTCAAGGAAGCAATAAGATGGTGCACAGTCCTGAAGAGAAAACACACATAGCAGAGTTTTTGTGCTTTTGTCTAGGTGAACGGACAAATCTGCGTGTTGTGTTTTTTTTTTATGCCGTTTAAAGTCAAGAGACAGGAAGTTATTCAGAAACAAGTGGGAGGAAATGTACCACAACTTCAGTGTATTAAGAACAACTGCTGTGGTAAAACTTCTGGCAAACTTGTCTAATGCAAAACTGTATTTTATTGATTATTTTCCTATTAAAGCTGATAACTGACAAATAGGCAATATCATAGAGCTATACTATTTTATCTAGGTGGTGGAAATGAATCAAAATTAGAAGTTTTATGCGCTCTAAGTCAATTTAGGCACTGCAACATCGTCATGTATTACGAAAAATTATGAAAAAAAAACAATATTTTTCCTATTAAAAACTGCCATAGAATATAATGCAAATCCATCAATTTCAAGTAAGCCTAGAAACCTTTTAAAGGGACAGGAAAACCTTTTAAAGTGCCGTTCAAATCCAACATCACCTGATAAATATCCATGATATCTATAATATAGAAATATGACATATACATGCAAACAACATAAATTTGACAATGAGCTCAAATAAAAAGATAAATTTTTGCTTTAAATTATGTGGCTTCAGATACAAGACATGTAATACAAGCCAGAATAAGGGCCAATGAGAAAAAAAAAAAAACGGAACAATTTAGAATAAACCCAACACACCTCTGATCCCAATTTAATCCTTTAGACATCATGTGACCGAACCGAGCAATATTTAGTTCAGTTGATGTATTCTGCACTTTAATGTTAAGCCATCTCTGTTTTTTCCCCTTTCAAATTTTCTGCCGTTTCCGTAAGTGTTTCCTATTGATTGCTTCTACCGACTATAAACCCACACAGAGCCACCCCATCTGAGAAATGATTATCTTTGATTATCTCTGAGTTTGTGGTTCAATAAATTCATGAAAATTTGAGGCCTTGCTGTGCTTCCCACCAGAGCCGCCGCACATAAGTCTCTCTCTCAGTCCTTCAATGTGTTATCACTGCTCTCTACACAAACTCCACACTTCTGAGGAGATTAATGACACATTGTCTGTGGAGATAACATCTGTCTCCACTGCTCCTGAAATATCAAGCTTAATAAATATATTTATGAGCCCTGCTCTCTATAGCACTAATGCAATCAGCTGTTGCCGCTCATGCTGGCCCAAGACACAGAAAACCCATTGACTTATTTTGTAGCAAATTAGTCCAACACCTAATCGCTGAACCCTGCTCCGCTTTTTGAATTACGACTCTGAAACACCCATCCGCTCTGCAGCAACTGCAGTTTGAATTATATCAATTCATAGACTTACCGGTGTCCAGATTTCATTAGCAACACATTAACTACGCTTTACATCTATTACCATCCTGACATGTTCTATAAATAACCGGCATGGAAAATGAGTATTACCATTAAACTCACTAGTGTTACAGTAAAGAGATACATCATTAAAGCTGAACATGGGTCACGAACAATAGGCATAATTGACTTTCAAAGAAGAAGGTTAGAAGTAGTCGTTGCGTGAATGTGGACGAGCCTTTTGTGGCAGTAGGGTTGCATCTTCAGAAACATGCAACCTACAAACTTAAAAAAAAAAGTTATAAAAAATTTAAAATAATAAAAATAATAAAATAACTGGTGCAGAAACAATTTTCACTCACAAATTGGTAGTAAATGTCACAAACAATGACAAAAAATAGCAAGTAGCACATTAAATTATTATAAGAATGCCCTGCACATTAAATTAAATTAAATTATGTGAAATTTGTAAGTAGAAAAACTGAAATTGTACTTTCTAGTAAAACAGTCAGTAATCAACAATAATCTTTGTTTTATCTACTACTTTGGGTTTTTTTTGTTACATTATAGTGAGTAAATGATATCAGGTGTCAATGAATATTATGTGTCATAAATAAAAATAAAATAAAATAAAATAAAATAATAAAATGCTAAAACAAAACAGTCAAATGAGTTTGGAAAGACGTTACAGAGAGTAAATTATAACAGAATTTGCATTTTTGGCTGAACTATCCTTTAAGTTCAAGGAGTACACAGCGAGGAGCCATTTGTTTCCAGGGTAAACATGTTTCCCCCTCCTCACCTCCGTCCCACAGTCCCTAAACCTGACAGAGCAGTAGCCAAGGGCTACATGAGACACAGGATGCAGTACAAGGACAAATCCCCACCCACGAGGACAGGAACAGGAAAGATGTGATTAACTCTTTATCATTGCGACTTTACAGCGGTATGAACATTGCTGCAATGCGATTTGCCCCCCGATCTGACACCCCACTCTCCTGTTCTCTAAATATTAGTCTAATCTGAGATATGTGCCGTAGCCGGAGGCAGGGGGAGGGTGGAGGGAGATAAGCCAAGAGGCTAAGCTAACAAAAATTAATAACTGTGATGGAGATCTGCCTGTTTAGCATAATTTCAGTGTGAAAAGCACCCTGACTCCCCAATGATACTCTTTATCTTGATTATTTTGAACAATGTGAAACAACATAATTTTGTTTACTACTTAACCTTTAGCAGTCAGGTGCTTCGCCAAATCTGACACTCGCTGTGTTAACGTACACCTCGTGCATTTTCTCTCTATATCTCATGATAAGAAGTGATGTACACATACAGTTCAGTTGGAAGCACCTTGATTATTAACCATGAATATTTCAGTCTCATTATTGTGTTACATAGATCAAATACTGGATGGAAGTCATGTTGGAAATGTATTATTTGTAAATCAATAGTTTGCAATATAAGCTTTTATGAAACTATAGTTTGAGGTCTGTTTTTTAATGCTTTTGAAAGACGTTCCTACAGTTCACCAGGGCATTTATTTGATTAAAAATACAATAAAACAGTAATATTGTAAAATGTTAAGACAATTTAAAGCTGTTTTCTATTTTAATATATTTTAAAATACTATTTATTCCTGTGATGGCAAAGCTGAATTTTCCGCAGCCATTAGTCCAGTCTTTAGTGTCATCTGATCTGATCCTTCAGAAATCATTCTAATAAGCTGATTTGGTGCTAAAGAAACATTCATTATTATTATCGATGTTGAAAAATGTATCTAACAGGCCTACAGTAATACTTTTTTTTTTTTTATTCAACAAGGCCAGCTTATCTGTCAGATGATTTTGACCTAAATAAGCAATCAAGTGGGCATTCATGTTTAGTTTCAGACATCACTTCAAGGACTCTTTATAAAAAGATAAAATATCATGCAGGTCTTGCATGCTCTCACAAACATAACCTCTCAAGGTGTCAACACAGCCAAGTTATTTTATGAAAAGTAATTATATTTGCTTTCCTTAAAATTATAGAACGATTGTATGCATACCAGCACACACACACACACAAAGTTGCAAAACGTTTCATCTAAAGCATCTGCACCTTGTGAGAGAGATGGGCGAGCAGAGGCGGGGATGTTAACTGCTATGGTAACCAACCCCTGGGGACCGAGAACTCTCATCGGATCACCTCCCAACATCTGGCTCTTAAATGTTCACGCATAAAAAAAAAAATGAAAATGAAATGCACAAAAGAAAAAATAAATAAATAAAACAAGAGTGCTAATGATACACATGGATATTCGCCTTGCAGAGTTTACACTGCACATGTCCACACACAGACTTCCTAAAATACACACAGAGCTTAAGCGAACTAACATTAAAAACATTATACAGTGCATAAACACAACAGGTTCAACTGCAAAAATGGACGGAAGCATGGCACTGATCCAGAGGTCAAATAGAGGCCATTATCTAATCGATAATGACTGTGAAGAACGGTAAGACATTACATTTGCAGATTTACAAAATAATGTCCCTCTTTCCATTTATGCTGGAACCATTATTACATAAAAAATCCAAGGCTATATATAAGCAGTATTTAGAAATGTTCTGTTTGGCATATTTATTATTATTTATTTATTTATTTATGATAATTTCACACAGGTGATTCATTTAAGCCACTTGCTGAAATTATTAGCACAGCAACTACAACAACTACTACTACTACTACTACTACTACTACTAATAATAATAATAACAATTATTATTATTGTTTATTTTTATGTTTTATTTCCACTTGACATTTATTTATTTATTTACTTACTCATTAATTAATTAATTCATTCATTCATTCATTCAAAGTTTCAGACTTTCAAAATTCAAAGTTTAATTTTCCATTTGACCTTAATGGCAGAGAATAGTTAGTCCCAAAACTGCACGAAAGTATCATCAATGGCTACAATATACACTTTCATATCACTTCATAAAATAATGTTGTTTAATGTCTTTATGTATTTTACACACCGTAACTGAGAGGGCTTCAGAAAAATGGTCATAATTAACAAAATATTATCATGTACAAAATAGCCCTTAATTATGAGTGCAACTGAGTTTTCTACTTAAAGATACTTCTCACTGATTAAGAGACCTGTTTAAGTAATTTACATCAACGTGAGTATTAAGTGACTCTCCCATCCCCCCAAACACTGATGAATTATGAACATATAGTGGCCATGTTGAGACAGACAATCAAAACAATAAGACACACTAATGTGGAACACATCTGGCAGTACTAGTGATGCAATGCTTCTTCTTTTTTTTCTTCACAATAAGGCTGATGGCGGTGCTCGCAGATTTAATATTCCATGCAAAGGAAAGAAACCTATTGAGAGTCTTGGCTCAAAATGAACAAAAAAGGTTCTTTGTTGAAAGTTGAAAATAGCATACTTCAGTCTGACCCCTGGTATTGTCTACTGTCCACTAAAAACAATTCACAGCCTTGACTGAGCAAGAGTGACGGTGCACAGACAGAGGCATTCAGGTGGAAATGACCTGAAATGTCAATTAGCAAATTATCATTGGCTTTAAAGAGAATGGGATCTTTTCTTTCTTTTTCTTTTTTCTAAACTGTCTGACAACCCTATCCCCTGAGACCATTACAGAGTGATTTTTGAGGTATTGTATTCATAAGGGGTTTCCAGTAATTGGATTAAATTGGTTCCAGAATGTAGCAATTTATATTGCAATATCCCATTACTTCTAATACTGTTCTTAATTAATTAGGTCTCTTTTTTCTTGATGTATAAGTTAGCTACTACAGGAAGCTAGGTTAAGTTTGTCCCCTTCTCCCTCTTTCTCCTCCCCATCCTCATCCTCATCATCCCTCTGCATTCTGAATATCTAAGGTTGGTTGGTTGCTGAGATTCTAGTAAATGTGGTAAAGCGATTGATCATATCACTGCTTATCCATTTTTCAAGTCTAAAAAACATATAGACAGATTGTTCTTCAAGATATATTCAAGACACAACCTGAAAACAACCAAACAGAACAAAAATACAACGCATATGTGCACTGAAAATCAAAAGCACAACCTGCAACCTTTAAAATAAGTGTTTGATCCATGATTTGTTATCATTGTCTCTTTGCTTCATGTTCTGGGGTTCCATTTTAATTTATGAAAGCCATTCTGCTTCGCCTAAAGGTTGCCTAAACGAATACAATGTTCAGACAATTTCCATATGCAAATATGCTTTAATTAAGTCAATTAAATAATTTCTATTTTTTCCATTGCAGAGCCTCCGGGCTCAGTGTGTGGCTACATAACACACTCGCTTTCTTTGGAAGATGAAAAGCAAGTGATGGGTTGCGAGATGAAAGTGGCAGACAGGAACAGAAAAACATTACACTGACAATGACAGTCAGACCGCACAAAGTCAATATGTATTGCTATTTATTACAGCAGTCAGAACAATTAAATTGGTTTTAATTACAGCACATAATTTATTTTGAATGTATCTCTTTTTATCACACCAGCCATCCTTTAACCCTGACACAATTCTTTACCATTATGTCCATAAATGGCATAAGGCTATGAAAATGAAGTTGCCACAAAAGCATGTTAGTATAATATTAATTATTATTATTTGGCTTGCTTACATACATGCATACTACAGGTCAAAAGGGTTTGTTTTGTTTTTTAATATATTTTTGAAAGAAGTCTCTTATGCTCAGTAAGACTGCATATATTTGAACATAACACTAATATAGAGAAATATTACCATTTAAAATAACAGTTTATATTTGAATATATTTTAAAATGTAATTAATTTTCAGCAGCCATTACTCCAGTCTTCAGTGTCAGAAATTATTATAATATGTTGATGTGGTGCTCAAGAAACATTTCTTATTATTAAAGTTGTTTAATGACAAAAGTCTGTGATCATTCAAACAACTGGGGTAAGATTATTATCGTTAAAAAAAGTAATAATAATAAAATAAAAGTATACTTTTATTAAGCAAGGACAACTGAACTGATCAAAAGAGACAGCAAAGGCATTTATAATGCTATAAAAATGTATATTTAAAATGAAAGCTGTTCTTTATCAATTTCTATTCAAAGAATTATGAAAAAAACCTTTGACCTTTTTTTTTTTACATACTTTTACATACATACACATATGCATAAAATTATAATCTTTAAATAAATCATAGTAATTATATAAATTTCAAAATATACAGATGTTATCTAATAAACAGAATGGAAGAAAACAAGATTATATAAAAATCAACAAATAAATAAAAGAATAAAGTACATGAGGAAAAAGTGCACAATGGCTTTGTTTCCAGTCACTATGTTCATGAATAATTGCACAACTTGGGTCACATGAGAGCTACCTAACAAGCTGTCACTTCAAAGAAACACTCAATATTACATAAAGCCATGCTACTGCGTGCTTATTCTATTAGCATGAATGCTAAGATGACACCTGAACAAAGGAGCGCGCGGCAGCACTCGTATGCAAGCTGCCACGAGAGAACGAACCTGTGTATTCTTCCCATCAGCCAAACAAATACACACTCACAATGGAAAATAAAAGAATAGCTTTTAAAATCTCATCAGAAACTCAAGCAAGATGGACAGAATTTACATCACTCCAGTGGCCCTTTAATTTGGTTTCTGCTATACAACCCTGCCTTAAATTACATAGAGTGTAATGAAAAATCGTTAGGTGCTTTGATTATATTATTCAAACATACAGAGTCTGCATTTCAGGAAACTAAATCTCGTTTTGCCTAGTGTAATAATTAAAAACGCAATCTTGCCAGTGACTATTAGAATCAGCAGGGACCTGGGGATATGATATTATATTTAGGCCACGACAAATTTATATTGTGATTCTAACAAAAACCTGTCAAAAATTAAACCAAAACTAAAATACTGTGGCCAAAAGGATATCGATACAGTATTGTACATGTACATGAAAAGGGTTGAGTTTCCTCGTCTGTCAGACAGCTGAGCCCTTGGGCTTCGGCAACCACAAGGTGGCATCTTCCTTCCTGAAGGAGACTTCTGTTTCATGTCTGATCTGAGGAGGATGCACACATACAGCATCCTAAAAGCAGGTGGGAGTGTGTGTGCATGTGTGTGTGTGTCATGAGCTCAGTGTGCTCATGACTAACCTGCGTATATTTAACGAGCAATACCATCATCTAACTCAGCCCCTCTCTCTCTCTTGTTAAACAGACTATAACCACTGTCAGACAGCAGCACTCATTCCTCCATAGAGAAACATGAGAGAGCTTAAATGGGACGGTATATGTGTATAAGTACAATAGGGAGAGGTAACCAGAATAGCGACACAGAATGAGAGATCTTGCATTTCGGTTAAACGTTATATATTATAGAGCTTGGAGAAAATAAATAAATAAAGTAAAAAAGTAAAGTGAAGTAAATTTGTGATTCAGTTTATTCTTATGTTCCGTTTCTCATAGAACCCAAAAATATTTTAAAAGCTCTGAAAATATACTTAACATTTAAGTATCCGGTTGATACTTCATGACTTTTCCTAATCTTATGAAAAATGATGAAACTAAATTTCAAAGATGATAAATGCTTTAAACGTCCTCCATAAGAAATGTTACATCACTTATGTTTCGGGTCTCAGAGACCTATGAAATAAAATATTAAAAATCTAATTAATTTCTGCATGCTAAATCTCTCTGACTGGTGTTAACGTACTGTATTAGAGATACACTCCCGACAGTTGTTCGTTTAGATTTGATCATCTTATATCCTCTTTATCATCCACAATATGTTTTTTTTTCTGCGGCCAAACTGACCATCAGAAACAATGGTTTTCATTGATAAGGAACCTATTTAATTTTAAAATAACTACTACCAACATTTTTTGTATATTTTTATACCATATATTTAATATATATATATATATATATCTTGCCCAAAATGAATCACTCAAAATAGAAAACATACATAATCTGCATACACACACAAAAAAACGAAAACAAGGGAAAATGGACATGAAAAAAATAAAAACCACAAGATGAGGTCACAAGAAGGTCCACTGGCATGAATAATTTCTACCAGTTGTTTTGCATCCGCAGATCAGACGGATATTGTTTTGCGTTTCCCTTTTTCCACAACTGCTCTTTCAGCACTGACAGCTACAGGGAACATGACTATCAGTGAGAGAGAAAGCATGTGAGAAAGAGAGAGAATGCAGCGGAGGCTACTGACTACTCCTGAAGTCCATTATCTTCACCTCCGGCTCACACTCTCTCCTCACCTGTTCATTTCTTCCCGCCATTTGCCATATGGAGGAGCAGTGCACACTGAGTAAACAGTTCCATTTCCATCGACGGCAGGTCATTACAGGACGTGTTCATTTTCCTTTTCACAGGCTGGCTTTAGCAGCTGCACCTTCACTGATTCTATAGGTGCAATCAAACATCTGCTTGGCGTAATTGATTAATATGATCCAAGCGCCAAACATTGTGGATGTGGCTGGTGGTAAATGTGTTCATATTTTTCTCATTTATTCAATTGTGTCGGATTTAAGTCCACTGTAAAATTGCATGCATAATAAAAATTTCTATTAATCCTAATAGCTATCTCGCTCACTGACATGAACATTACTTATTTATTTATTGGTTTGTTTGTGTGTTTATTTATTAATTAATTATAAAATATACATTTAAATATATATACACACACAGATATTGTTGTTGTTGTTAATAATAAAATTATTTTATAAAATAATAAAAGATTTTGAAAAGTTCAAATCCGTCGTTTAGCCTTGGTCAAATGGTCAACAACAAAATTATTTCCTGTCACGCTCCAGAGTTTAAGTCTAGCCAGCCAATATGATCTTCATTTATTTATAACCAAATACAAAATGAGCCAGAATAAAATGCAGACTGATGGGGACACATCTGTATCACCAAACTAGAAAAAAAAAATACTAAGCCGACTTAACAACACGATTTACCTCAAGAACAGTTTTTGCTTTCACTTGCGTTTGAAGAAACAGCATGTTCTTGATTATCAGCTTCAGTGTGGAGCCGTTCATGTAAATAGGTCCACATCTTGGGAAGCTAATATGCAAAGAAGCCCTGTCACGTGTGTCAGGATCTGTGGAACAAGGAGATTAATGGAATCCTAAAAGTGTAAATTATAGCCTTTACCCGCTGCAGCGTGGAGAGGAGGGCCGACAGCCCCCAGGGAGGCTCCCCACAAAGCAATTCCACCAGCTCCACACATGCAGATCTCCTATACACAGAGGTGAAGGGCAATTTCCCTCTAGTCTCACTTCTTTATTTATTTCCACAGATAGACTGGCTGGACACATCTACATATCCACGTGATGGTGGCTGCACATGTTGTACACAGGTAATAACGTGCTGGCAGCGGGGGGTGTGGAGGGTCGGCAGGGACAGCGGATTCCACTGTACAACTCTAAACCTCAGACTGGACCAAGAGACAAAATGATGATGAAAAACTCATCAATTGTCACATTTTTAATTCTCAATTTAGACTGAGACTGTTTCTGAAGGTTCTAGTGTTCGCCCATAAAAAAAATAAAAAAATAATAACATTTTAAAAAATCTAAATCAAAACAGACCCTATTTACTTTATATTTTATTAGGTTCCTGATCTAAAGGCCTGTTCACACCTAGAATGATAACTATACAGATAACTATTAGTGTCGTCACGGTACCAAAATTTCAGTATTCGGTACCAATACCAGTGAAAATCCACGGTCCTCGGTACCAATTTCGGTACCAAAGCAAAACACAAAAACATGCTAATTGAACAACATTTTTATTAATAACGTTAAACAAAAATAAAATGTACAAAACCAATGCTATTTTTTATACTTATTTAAAAGTGTTTCAAGTTTTTCCACAAGTAATAAAAGTATGAAAAAAAGTAAACAAGTTTCACCCAAAAGTTTAGTCAGTTCTGCTGCCACTGAAAAACATCTGTAAACTGTTGTCTGTTTTAGGGTTTGCTGGTGTGTTTCAGGATCTTCCTCAGTCTGCAGCTGTAAAA
>NW_015552625.1:72215-77731 GCF_001515605.1 Sinocyclocheilus anshuiensis | reverse complement strand
TAATGGGGTCGTTTTTCAACCCGCGGACATGAAAAACAACCCGCGGCAACAGTGTTAAAGCAGCCCAATTCCGCGTGAAAACCGAGGACTTGGCAACACTGGAAGAGGATAGCGCATCAAGAACCGGGTTGACCAGGTACTCGGTACCACCGGTACTTAAGAAAACCTGGTACCGTAACGTTTTCATTTTTTAAGTACCGACTTGGTACCGAAATACCGGGTCTTTTGACAACACTAATAACTATTATGATTAGTATCCACAGCAATGCATGATAACGGTTTTGTTTATTGTGCAGTAAGTGAGCGCTCCAGTTTAGTCATCTGCCAATTTAAATGCTTGTTCAGAATGGATTCTGATTGGCTGTCAATGTTTTTATCATTCATCAGCTGGAAAAAGTTTTTAAATGGATTCCAATGATATTGTTCCACTGGGCTGTTATTGTTAGTTGTGGTGTGGGTTCCACTATTCTTTTGATTCTATAACAATTTTTAAAACTATATCGTTATCGTTATAGTTATCATCTTTGGTGTAAACAGATCTTAATGATCTGGGTGCATCAGTCTAAAGAAAAAAAGATTTTTATAATCTTTGATAAAAAAAGAAGTAACTTGTCTGTTAGGGATGATATATCTATATCAGTACCATATCAGTTATTGCATCAGACAACACTGAATATTTAGTTGAATATGCATCTTTTCCTTTATTTTAACATTTAGACTACATTTGTCGTTATCTGACACTTAAGTGAAATTAACATTAATATGTAAATATTAAAGTTAACATTTTAAAACACTTAAATAATGTTAACCAATAGTCTTTGCGCATCGTTTAATTAACAAACTCATTGAGATCATCTGGCATATAACTCCCACTTTTTTACCTTTCAATCAATTCCTGATTGATAAAATCATCATACACGTTAAACATCCAGTTTTACATTACATAATAAAAACAGGTTGCCAAATGGCAATTTACAATGACTTTAAATCTGAAAATGAGCATTATCCCAGAAAATACTAAGGAAAAATACTGCACATGTTGTGTCATGTCGGCTACATGAGCCAATGACATGGATTGCTCTATCATAGACAGTCACACACAAAACATGCAAAGCTATTCACATGAGACCATTTTATGGTCTGACGGAGAGGAGAAACCACAACAACAAAAAAACTCAAAACAAAAAAGAGAAAGAACCTCTCAGAATTGCAGCTGACAGGAGGGCACCTCAGGACAGAAAGCCATAATTATAAACACCTTGTATTGTATGTATTATAATGGAGTGATGCGTGTCTGACGGATGAAAACATTTCAGATTTTTTTCTTCCTTTCTTTCTTTCTTCCTTCCTTCCTCAGATCTGGCAACACCGCTGTACCCCCCCCCTCCCACCAACTCTCCCTTTTTACTATTCATTGAGATACAATCGCCGGTTGGCACTTCTCCAGTGTTAGATGCATTTGAATAATACATGACCTGCCCTTTCGCTGACATCACGGTGCCAGAGCTCCAACAAGGTATGAATCTTATTCTATATACACTTCCAATGTTCAGCTGTTCACAATCTATACTGTCAACAATTTATCACAGGATGCAGAGTGGCGCTGCCAAGTTATCAGAGTGGTCGGCGGCCGTGTATGATCTAGTCGGAGCATCTGGCTCTTCACTGCTCATGACATTAGCCCAGACAAGAGAATCAGTGGACTATTGAATGCAATTACAGTAAGCAAGACAGACAATAAAGATTGATAGGGCTTTTTCATTTTATCACACAAGGAAACATAACGGCGGTGAGGCTTCGCCTTCAACTGCCTGCATCTAATAATGATTGAGGGTGTGCCATGGTGTGGGCAAGACGAGAGGTGAGAGAGAGAGAGAGAGAAAGAGCAAATACACAATGGGGCTCTGTCCTTTTATCTATGCACATGCATCACGGACAAAAGCACACACACATAACGTGCACATATGCATTCACGTTCACATGCAAAATGCAAACAGAAGGTATACGCATGCAAACACACCCACATGAATGCGTGTGTGTGTGTGTGTGTGTGTGTGAGTGGACACCTTCTGTTTGGACTTTCCGAGTTTGTGCGAGAGCCTCTGTGAATTATTGCATTCTGAGGATTTTAAAGGAGAGAAAAGCCCTCGACGTGCCCATGCTCGGTTAATGATGAATATTTACACGACATCGATCACATTTTTGCAAGCAATCTCAATGATTAAGAGGGGAGAGAGTCACCATGCATATTTAAACAATGCGAGAGATAATAAATGAGCCCTTTCAATACAATCAACAACCTCAGGCAAAACAGAGGAAAAACATCACAAGAGAAAATATCTCGGCTGTTGACCACGCTGAAAGGCCAAAAAGACCCCCATCTAAGAGCTCGGATACATATTCATACCGCAGCCTTGTTGCATTTAAACAAAGCGTGTTTGGAACGGAGCGTGTTTACCGAAAAGCGAAACTGACAGGTCACATTAAAATGACCTGACAAGATTCTGAAAGGTGACTATCGGGGCAAAACGCATTATGAATTGCAGTTTTCAACTGAACTTACATGCAAACATGACAAATGTTTAATTCCTTGAAAGAGAGTGGGGGAAAAAAAGCCATTTTCTGCGAGACACTGTGGAGATGACATGTCAACGCAAGGCTGTTCTATTATTTGCTTGAGTAATCATAACAATACAACATGCTTTCCCCCAAGAGTTAATTGCAATGTGGAGGAACAGGCCAATGCAAGCAATTCTATATTTGCAGGAGCGTGTTGGCGTGTTGCTTTTCTCTTGAGATAAGAGAAAATTGTTCATTTTAACATGATATGTGATACATATTGATATATCATTAGCTATTCTAGTAAAACCGAGCTTCATACTGGCTATGGCATGGATACTGTCAAAATTAGAACTGTCAACCGATTTAAAATTGTAATCATGTTAATGACATGCTAATGAATCAAAAAATCTTTTCTGAAAAAAAAGCCCCTAAATTAGGATAATTATTGTGGAAGACAATTAAACCATTCAATAAACACTACAAACAGGGACTAAAGATATTTTGAACGAAATCATTGAAAACATTTTTTTCTAAGTAATTCATGTTGTGTTCTGCAGAACAAAGTTATTTATAGGTTTAGAACAAGATGAGGGTGAGTAAATGACAGAATTTTTGTGTTTAACTTACTATCACTGCAAACAAGGAAATGCATCAATGTGGTAGTTGATGCCTTGAATTGCTGCGAGTGCATGGAAAAAAAATTAGATTTTATTTAGCTATCATTAATCACACTAAATTAGCATGTTAAATTAACAGCCGAAATGTTTATACATATATATGTTTGGTGGACTATGTGTCTCTGCTTAACAATTACACCCAATTACACAAGTAAACCACTAAACACTAAACAAGTTCTCTGTAGTCAAAGTTTGCATCTAAAAGGTGGTTTGGAGGGTGTGTGTGTGTGTGTCAGGGCCTGAAAGCTGAGGATATTTGCATGCACACACAGTTTCACATGCAGTCACACAGGCAAGCTGCTGGGCTCTTATCACCTCAGATAAGGCCTGACTGGCCTTTTACCTAGGGGAGCCAGGTCTAATCTGAAAAAGCCTGTCACTAACAAAGAGAGATCCCTTCCTCAAGGATAGCAAGGCTAAAGTGAAACCCAACTTTGCTCCTCTGCCTCTTTACTTCCTTTTATCTGCCCCTTCATTTGGGCCCAGACTTATTACACCTATAATGCAACACTTTCACAACCACTCTATCACCCATGGATATTGTCCCTCTTGCCCTTACTGTCTGATAAGTGCAAATGAATGGCCAAATAAATATTGACAAACTGTTTATATATTTTTTTTTTTTCTCTCGTTCCCCGCTGGATTGACTTTGTCTGCACCCTGGCAGTTATTACAATAAGTAATAATACTCTCTGCTTCTTAAGTGTGCATCTGCTTTCATCAAAGATAAAAGGTTGAGTTTAATCCAAAGATAATATGTCCGTCACGTTTATTCACCTGGAAAAAAAATTAAAAATGAGTACAAACAGTCAGTGATTGTTAAATCTATCAAACCCACAGCCATTTATCAAGGCACCTACAGTGAGATTAAACAGGAATATAGAAATATATTCGCTGTTAATGATGGTGGCGGCATATAAAAAAAGAAGGACACACAAAAAGGACATAACAGTAAAGCAAATTGCTTGCATGATAAAAGAGCGCCCATATTCTCTAAAGGTAAGCAGTTCTGTTAACACACAAACTCTGACTTCCAGTAGTGGAGCTTTGTTAAGATTCATATCGGCAAATGTCAAAAAGAATTAAAAAGATAACTGTCATTCAGAATGGGCTCCAGCACTCTGACATATTGCTCATAGACAGGGAAGATAAGGCAGACCCCAGCCTCCTGTTTCTCAGTCAGAACCCACTGCATTTGCCGCATATCCAAAGAGCTAATTCCCCCGCTCATATGAATATGCCATTTTCATACTGCCAAGATGATGAATCCATGAACTGTACGTCACTGTTAGCCGGCCCCACCAAAAATGCCATATTAATGTCAAATGAGATATAACGATTTAGATTTGTCAGATTGCCCAGTGTCAGTCCACATCCATCCTGTGAGCTGGTGGAGATTTCCCATCAGACACTGAGAAGAAGAACAGATAGCACACCTCTCTGTGTTGGCCTGCTCTCAATGGAGGCAAAGGGGCAAAAGTAGTTATTCCAACTACCCTGTTCACTGTAGCTAATCAGGAGTAACAGAATAAAAAAAATACATATATTTAATATTATATCTAGAAATGAAATATGGATATTAAAGTAACCCACAGTAATTAAGGAGACCAGAGGCGATTGCAATAGTTTTCTTCAAAACTCACAGACTACTGTAAATCTATACTTTTAATACTGTTAAAATTACTTTTTTTTTTTTTATCAGCATTTTTCCTAAACTATCTGCTACTCCTAACTATGAATTATAGCAGAGACATTGCAATTAAGATCACACATCAAAAATGATCAAAATTGTATAATTTGGTAACTCTTTAGAATAGGGACCAATTCTAACTAATAACCTTGTCGATTATTAGCATGCCTATTATTAACATAATGGCTGTTTATTAGTACCTATAAAGCACATATTCTGCCTGACCATATTCAACACACAATACCTAAACAAATACCTAACTAACTAATAATAAGCAGTAATTAGTAGTTTACTGAGGCAAAAGTCGTATAGGTAATAGTTTGTTAATAGTGAGAATTGGACCTTAAAATAAACTGTGGCCATTAATTCTCTTGAATAGTTGTCATTTTTATACAGTGCTAATTCTTCAGGCTTTGAGAAATAATAAAAACAAAAGGGTTGCACTTTATTTTACAGTACGTGTACATACATGTACTTACAGTGTACCTACCTAAGAAAGTTCTGTGTAATACCTGGTAACTACATGGGGTAGGGTTAGGTTAAGGCAGGGGTAGGCAAGTTCGGTCCTAGAGAGCCGCAGTCCTGCA
>NW_015552625.1:70518-72203 GCF_001515605.1 Sinocyclocheilus anshuiensis | reverse complement strand
AGTTTGCCATGATTTGTTTATTCTCCAAGCAATCCCAACATGGAAGCCTCCATGACAGGGGTAGGCAAGTTTGGTCCTAGAGAGCCGCAGTCCTGCACAGTTCAGCTCCAACCCTGAAAAAAAACTCACCTGCCTATAGCCTTAGCAATCCTGAAGACATTGATTAGCTTGTTCAGGTGTGTTTGATTAGGGTTGGAGCTGAACTCTGCAGGACTGCGGCTCTCTAGGACCGAACTTGCCTACCCCTGGGTTAAGGGCTAAGTTCAGGGTTAGTACCTAGTTATTACCTAGTTATTGTAAGTACTATAATAAGTACATTTTATGTACACGAGGAAGAGGACTGTAACATAAAGTGCTACCAACGAAAGTGTTAACTACATTATAATAATTTGAAATCTTTTTTTTCTCAAATATATTGAGCGCCGTAAAATCAACTAGATATCATTTATCATCAACTATATATTTTGTTCATTAAACATTTTGAAGGTACATTGTTGAATACAAATTTTTGTCTTAAAAGTAGTGTTATAATTGCCTCTGACCTCACAGCCATAATCAAATCCTGTATAGCAGCTTAAAAAAGGAAGGAAAAAAAACATGTAAGAACTATTTTCACTCAGAAATTGCTAGTAAATTTTACAATAATTATAAAGAAACTGCAAGTAACACATTAAATTAAAGAAATTGTATTTTCTTGTAAAGTGTCCCCCCCACCCCCATTTACTTCAAAAACAATTTTTTAGCATTAGTCTTGGCATCTGTCATTCATGTTAACTTCTAACCAACTACCTACAGATAAAACATCTGAGATTCAAAGACATCAAAAGCTTAGATAAAAGAAGAAAACTACTGAATATCACCAACCCCCTAAAATTAATTAATTAATTACAAAATATAATCTGAGATTTCTGATAAAGTGAATTGATGAGGGAAAGGAATTTCTTCAATCCAGCTTATGTGTGACTGAAGACAAAGTTGCCCCCTATTAAAATCACCTGCCTGCTGATATAGTTCACGTGTGTTTTCCTCCTCTGTTTACTGTGCTACATTACAGTTTAATAAATAGCTCACAGAGGTCAAGAAGAGAGGGTTCCCTGCCCAGTCCAGAGCACAAGGCCGAGAAAAAACAAGCTTCCAGCATTTTAAAGGTCATTAATGAAGCAGAGAAGAGCTGTTTAGCATACCGTATGCTCCCTCTTTAACAACATCATCAGCTTAACAGGTTCAAACTACAATGCCTCAGCTCCAAGATACAATCTCCGATAGCAATTAAGCAGGAAACTTGCAATTTGCTGAAGAAAAAAAAAATAGTCAATACCTATTATTGGATCTGCATACTGAAGAAGTATGTTTCTGCTAGACTATCTGCACCAGCAATCACAGGCCCTTGAACTGAGATGTATTTCACTTAACAGTGATTCTCAACCAGGAGTACCTCAAAATGCATGTAAGAGGTACTTGGAAAGATTTTCATTCATAAAAAAATAAATACATTTCAAATGGTATAACTCTACCATTTATTTTAGAGAGATTAAGTAACTGCATTTTTATGTTATTTTGAAATAGTAGTCTTGTAAAAGTTTAAAGGGGTCATATGATGCTGCTAAAAAGAATATTATTTTGTGTATTTGGTGTAATGAAATGTGTTTATGCGGTTTAAGGTTAAAAAAACACATTATTTTCCA
>NW_015552625.1:54520-66813 GCF_001515605.1 Sinocyclocheilus anshuiensis | reverse complement strand
CTTCCCACAGAGCGACGTAGGTATGTTGGGGCGTGTTAGAACGAGCCGTTTTAGGTAGTTGTGGCTGACTCAACTTTTATAAAGAATATCTCTTTGGATTTGAGACTTTAGTCTTTGCAACTTTACAGATCTTCTTTATGCACCAAGAGCTTGTAACACTCCAAAGAGAACGGAAAAATTTAAATCGCATCATATGACCCCTTTAACATCCCACATGTCAATACTCTTTATTAAACCGATGACCTTTCAGTCATGCCCTTGGTTAAAAATATATTAATAAAATAAACCCCTCTGCAGTGTGTAAGGAATCATATCCTCAGTGTGTATGTGGGTTTTGCTTTCTGTGATGTTGTCCAGTAGGCTGTCTACAATTCTCTTAACAGAATCTCCATGGTGATTGATTCACTGGGTCATTGCCTAGACCTCTCCTCTTCAACCATAGAGCAATGCACACGTATAACATTTACCACCTGTGGCATTGGAGGGGAGCGTGTACCACCATGGACACATTCCATTATTCATTCAACTTCTCAAGCCTTGTGATGGTCCCTCTCAGATGACTCTTTTGAATAGGGCCACCGCTGATTTAAAAGAGAAAGGCTGCATGTATTCAGTGTGGCTGAAAACCTATGTATAACACACACTCAAGCACACACTTAAAGTATTCATATATGACACTCAGATTCATACTCTAACCTCTGTTGCCTTGAGAAATATTAACTGTGTATGCAGCCACAAGGGCAACACACACAGTGCTGACAGGTAAGTGGATTTTTTTCTTCCCTTCTTGTTCTTAAGACAGTTCAAAGTAAATGACAAAAACACATTGAATGTGGGAAAGTTCAGGGAAAAGGTCACCCAAAAATTTAAATTCTGTTATTATCTACTCATTCACAAGTTGATCCAAACCCATATGATTTTTTAGATAAAGGAGAATAGAAAATGAAGGGAAAAAATTAAAACCTGTTAATTGATTAACTGTAAGTTATCTTGTTACATTATATGCTGTGAAAACAGTAAATGGTTTAACATTGCATTACATGTCATTTTTCTGTAAAATACTGTTAAATGTATGGTTTTGCAACTAAAAGTAAAAGAACTTACAACATCTTATTGCATTCCCACATATTCAAACTTTGAGCATCGTAACGGAAATAAATATTTTTCACATCACAGTAAAATCATAATCTGTTCATCACACAAAGCTATCATATCAGAAAACTTGAAAAATAGTGCACAAATCATACAATGTTTTGTCTGTTCAAAATTCTGAATCCCCATTCTTTTTTTCTGCTATTGAGTTTTAAAAGGAAGAAAGTCATGTGGGATTAAATAAACATTAAGAGTGAATAAATTAAGACATAAATTTCATTTTTGGGCGAACTATCCCTTTAACTCCTAAGACTATACGGCCTGTTCTGAAAATAAACAGTATAGTCAACCCAATGCATGTCATTTCCTTAAGTGCTGATGACTAACAAGGCTTAAATCCATTCTAATATGAATGTTGCTATTAATGTCTTAATTAAAGATGTAAATACCAGCCCCACTTCAAAAAATCAGGCCAGACATCAGAATTAAATATGTGGCAGAGGAGCGAACGGGACGCCATGTTGGAGGAGATGCCCAATGAAAGAGAATTAGAAAGGAGCTGACCCAAATATCATCTCACCAACAGAGGAATCGTGTTATGCTAAGTAGGCCATAAAGGTACTTAAAGATTACACAAAATTCTCTTTTAATGGATGACATGGAGAAATGAAAGACAGGCAAATCTCCAGGCGAGGGAAAGGTAACCGCCCCTTACGTCTCAACGTGTGTGTGGTGACAGCCACAGGGCATGAAAGGAGTTGTGATGAGGTACACAAAGGCAGGTGGGGATAAAGAGAGCTGGGGCATTTTGGTAAGAAAATATTAAAGGTTTTGTAAAAGCTGATATTTCTTAGAATTCATATAGATATTCATCAATACAAGTTAGAGGATATAGTCCATACGAAAACAATATGAAAACGCACATGACAGTTTGTAAATCAATTAAATCTTTAAAAGAGTAGGCTACAACAGACTACATACATAAAACGTTTGAGCAAGTAAAAGGCCTTCTAAGTGTAAAAATGCAAAAAAAAAAAATTATAAAAATTAAAAAAAGTAAAAATGAAAAATTCAGTTACTGGACTGAAGCTACTTAGGTTTCCATGATTATCCATAAATAATGAAAAAATGTGAGTGTTAAATATGATACATCAGGCTTTTGAGGAATGTTTCTTTGTAAAACACACAGTCATCCTTGTTTTGCATTGCATTATATGTTTTGTCCCCCATAATAAAATACATACCTTTGATCATAAAACCAAGCATTTAAATACATATTATTGGGAGATATATAGAGACAACTGATATTTACATGCATTTTAACTATCAATCAGATGACAGAAGGTATGATACATACAATAGGTGCAATAGGTTTTTCAGAAAAGTTTTGATTATGTTGATAATTTATAAGCCATAGAAATTTGTGTATCAAATGTGACCCTGGACCACAAAACCAGTCTTAAGTCGCTGGGGTATATTTGTAGCAAAAGCCAAAAATACATTGTATGGGTCAAAATTATTGATTTTTCTTTTATGCCAACAATCATTAGGATATTAAGTAAAGATCATGTTCCATGAAAATATTTTGTAAATATGTAAATATTCTGTAAATATATTTAAACTTAATTTTTGTTTAGTAATATGCATTGCTAAGAACTTAATTTGGACAACTTTAAAGGCGATTTTCAGTGTCCTTCTCCCCACCTCTCTCTCAATCAGACCTCTCCCACAGGTACACACATACACACAACACAAGCAGCAGTGGGGCAGTGGTGAGGCCCTTGTGGAACCCATGCACCGTGAACCCTGAATTTTATGACTTCATTATTTTCCTTCCCCGCAACGCTCGCTTTCGTTTGAGCAAGACTCCACGTTGGTATAATGAGAGTGCTATAAAAACGTTGCTTTAAAAGGGTTTGCATACTCTCCCATTCTCAGCTCAACCCTTCAGCAAGCATATGGCAGGTAATCAGGTCGGCAATCACAGTACCCATAATACGTGCTGCATGATTTCAGCATTGTGCTATTATCCATCTGTTTCTGCACGGAGACACATGAACCTTCCTGTGAGAGGTCAGTGCTTTCATGGCACTCCTGGATCCTCAAAGCTTTCCAGCCTTCTTCCTAGGAAGCGGTACTCCTGATTTCATATGGACTCTGGAATTATTTTTTTTTTTTCTCCATCTTCCTGGATAATTCCCTGACAAAGGCACACTTACAGTCTGTATGTTTATCTATCTACCTCTTTATCTACATATCTATCCATCCATCCATCCATATTCCCATCTACCCATTCATGTAATCATCCACCCATCCATCTATCTACCCATCTTGTGGCGCCCCTTATTCTATGTAAAAGCCTTGAAAATATGAAACTGCCTGAACATACTGTAAGAATTCCTCAAATGTTTTAATCTACAGTAAACCAACCACTTCATACCCACTTGATTCTGACAAAGGATAGCTTATTTATGATTTGATTGTTCTTAGTTCAGCACAAGCTCAATGCTTCTGTCTTTGAATTGGTCTACAGTGTTCTAAATGCCGTAGTCTGAAATTGCACATTGCCATTTTCGAGTACAAGAATACATACTGTACAAGGACCAATATGTGATACAGCAGACACGTGCATGCATGAGGTCAGATCGATAGATGAGTCATATGTCATCATGCATGCACACACTCTATCTCTCCCTCTCACACACACACACACACACACACACACACACACACTTCTATCATGCTGTGCATGCTCCATACATTTTAAAGGCATATTGAATGTACATTAAGTTACATTACACAGGAGGAAAATATCAAAGACATCTTTGCCAAGGGAAATAAGACCGAAATTGGTCAAGATGTCCAATAAAAATAATTGCCCTGAAGAAATTTTTATAGTTAACTTTTTTGTATGTGGTGTATAAACGATATGTGCAGTGGTCTTAAAAAAAAAAAAAAAAAAAAAAGAGCTTTGAAAACCTAGAACCATAGAATTCTCTAGACAGCTTTACTAAAGAAGAGTGGCAAGAAAAGCTACTATCTTTTGTTTGAATGACTTTATTGGGTTGTAAAATCAAAGTGGAGGTGAAAGGTCAAAACGGAGAGGTAACGAAAGAACTGGTAAAAATCACTTTTCCTGGAACGGGGGAAAAAAAATACAGCCTTCATATCAAGGCAAGAAAAATGATTCAAACACAAAATACACTCCAAATCAGAATAAAATACAATAGGCTTTAGACCAAGACAAGACGATAAAACCTTCTATAAGAAGAACAGTGCTGATGACAACTTAACCCTGGATCTGGCAGCAAGAATGGAAACAATTACCTCCAGCTCCACACTAGCTTTGAACTTGTCCCTCTACACATTTTTGTGGTACAGTCCTTTTCCATTCTGTTTCAACAGTACACCATGCCTCCATCTTATGTTGTATCCATTTGTATGAATTTCAGATGTAAGAATAAACAATTTTAGTAACTATGCCAACCAACAGACAAAATAATGCTAGGCTTGACTGATGTTGGCTAAAAAGTCAATTAGCTACGGTCTTGTATGTTATGCCCATATTCAAGAGTAAATCCAAAGTGTCTGAACATCTTACACAAACTCACCTGCTAATGATATTGTCACGGGTGCACTGCTGAGGGGAGTGAGGAGCAAGGAACGGAGAGAGACGAGGAGTACATCAATCCAAATGGGTTTATTTGACACAAAGGAACACGGAACACTCACGCTATACATGAAGACATGAACATTCACATACAATACCGGACGCTGAAGCACACACAGGGAACACTATTTATACACATGACTGGATGAGGAGAGCATCTGGGAGCAATGAAACATATTGGGAAGCACCTGGGACAAATTAAACATGGGAAAGGAAGGCACATGAGGAGCAAAACAACCACAAAACACGGAACAGAGTCTGACAGATATATGGTGGCATGGTGAAGTAAACAAATGTTAGCATACTTTATAGACAACAGCCAACATCAAAACAGTTGAGGACTATGAAAAGGGCATTTGAACTTAAAGTGAAGGAAATAAGGTGCACATTAAAAGATCTTTTTTTTTTGTAAAGAAATTAATACCTGCATTCAGCAAGAACACATTAAATTGATCAAAAGTGACAGTAAAAACATTTTATAATATTACAAACAAAATATATTTTTTATGTGTGACCCTGGACCACAAAACCAGTCATAAGTAGTACAGGTATATTTGTAGCGATAGCCAACAATATATTGTATAGGTCAAAATTATCGATTTTTCTTTTATTTTAAAAGATCATTAGGGTATTAAGTAAAGATCATGTTCCAAGAAGATATTTTGTAAAGTTCTTACTGTAAATCTCAAATATCAAAACTTAATTTTAGATTAGTAATATGCATTGCTAAGAACTTAATTTGGACAACTTTAAAGGCGATTTTCTCATATAATTTTTTTTTGCACCCTCAAATTTCAGATTTTCAAATAGATGTATCTCAGCCAAATATTGTCCTATCCTAACAACCCATACATCAATGGAAAGCTTATTTATTTAGCTGTTTAGCTTTTTTTGTTGGCCCTTATGACTGGTTTTGTGTTCCAGGGTCATATGATGAGCATAAGAGACTTCTATCAACCATTTGATCAACATTAGCACAGGTTAAGAACATTTCAAAGAGGTCTCAGTTTCAGACTTCTGAAAAACACCGCCCAATTCTTAGAATTTTTCATATTTAAAATTCACTTTAAATGAAAATGTGTCTGATTTAAACGTTTAAAATCATAATAGGGAATTTCAACACCTCCCTTCAAACAGAAGCCCTGCCTTTCTGCATCCATGTGTTTGAGGAAGGAAGCTCACAAATCTTTATTTAGAGATGTGTGATTATCCCTTTCTCTCTCTCAGAGTGCATTAGAATGCACTGAGAGCAGTCATCCCTTCCTCTCCTCTCCTCAATCTCTCTCCATGCTGAAGGCCTTGTTTGTACAGCTCTCAGCCCAAATCCATTATTACTTCCTAAACTGACAAATCATTTCAACAAATACAATCTCCCTCTCCTTGCGCTGGCTGATAAGATAAATGCTGAAGTCGAGAGAGGACCGAAACAGAGGTAGAGGTTCATATTTCAATTTGCAAAGCACCTCGCTCTGAATCTTAATTTAGAAGCAATAAGACAGACAACGTGATAAAAAAAAAAAAACCTGAGGATTAATGTCCCAGTGAGAGACAAAAGTCTTATCTAACTCCTGATGACAAAAAAAGTGAGCTAATTTTACCTCATAAAATTATTTATTTATTTTTATAATAACAATAATAATAATGGCCATAACAAAATACAGAGTCTATGGACCCTTTTCACAAGACTGTGATGTGAATGTTTATGGTCATCAGCATTGTAAATCCTCGAAAGTTTTTCATATTTGAATTTTTATTTTTAAATGTATGTACATTTATAACACTAGTCTTTGTATTACCGTATTGACCCGAATATAAGACGATGTTTTTTTCTTAAAAAAACAGTTAACGCTAATGCGAGGGTGTTTCTAATGCAGCGTCTATGGGAGGGACGGTAAATTTGACATCGTTCTCTCATCTGACAGCCGTTATCAGTCTCTCTCAATTTTCTTCCTTTTATTGAAAGTCATGAAAACACTATCGTGGAGTTTTTCTTTTTCTATTTGAGCAAATGGGAATGCAAAAAATATATTTGTGGTACTCTCCCATTCACTGCTATTCAAGTTAACCCAACTGACGACTTCCGCTGCTGGGAAACCCGGAAATGTGAAAAAGGTCCATAGAGAGATGATTTCCAGTGCTCAGCATAGACCTCGGCTTCTGTCCTTCCCCATAAGCCTGTGTTTGTTTTAACTGTGACCAATAAAAAAGGTCATAATTAATACCCCAACACAGACACTGATAAACAATTCCAAATTGCCACCATAATCAAATGATGCAAACATCTATGAGTTACAAAAGTTCACAGCCACAACTGACAATTTCTTAATTGTATTCAGTCATTCATGGAAATTTTATTAACATGGAGCTGATGTATCCTGCCCTTCCTCTGTCACAACACCAGGGATCTAATTTCATTATTTTCCACAAGATTTGCTTGACTACTGCCATGATTTTAATGCCGGTGCAGTCCAGATGTTTATGCTATTTAAATTAGGAGGCAAAGCCTGTTGGGTAAACATAATTAAAGAAAGTTAAGGTTTTTTTTCTCTTGCCCTCTCTTTGTCTCTTCGCCTCCCCTCTCTCCGTCTTCGTAAGTTTACTTCATTAGGCAACTTTCATTTAAATCCTGATGCCACATGGCCCTCCCATAAAGCACAGTCCTCCGCAGATCTGTGAACGGCTCACGGCGCCGTGAAGGAGCCTTATGCACATCAGCGCACCCGCAACGCAGGCACGACAGCAGGCTGGCGAGAGGGGTCAAGGTCTCTGGGTCCACAGAGGGAGGAATATTAGGTGCTAGTGTTTACATGTTTGCTGTTCTGCCATGAAAACAAACCATGCAAAATACTGACATAAACTAACAATATATCTAAATAGATATGGCTGAAAATACAGCAATTTGAGGTTTTTAGGGGGTTTTAAGTGGCTAAAGCTTAAGAGAAACACCATTATCTAAAGCAGCTTCCACATTTAAGCTTGATTAATTACCTTGAATGAATGTGTTTATTTGTTTGTTTGTCACAATATACACAAACACTATTTGCGTGTTACTTGAAATAATTAAAAAACATTTTTAACTGAAATAAAAGTTTAGTTTAACTTGATGTACTAAAATAAATAAACCTAAAACTGAAATAAAAGTAATAAAACCTATTTATAGGCATTAAAACTATATGTAACCCTGGACCACAAAACCAAGTCGCTGGGGTATATTTGTAGTAATAGCCAACAATACATTGTATGGGTCAAAATTGTTGATTTTTCTTTTATGCCAAAATTCATTAGGATATTAAGTAAAGATCATGTTCCATGAAGATATTTAGTAAATTTCCTAGTGTAAATATATCAAAACTTAATTTTTGATTAGTAATATGCATTGCTAAGAACTTCATTTGGACAACTTTAAAGGTGATTTTCTCAATATTTAGATTTTTTTGCACCCTCAGATTCCAGATTTTCAAATAGTTGTTTCTCAGCCAAATATTGTCATATCCTAACACACCATACGCCACTGGAAAGCGTATTTATTCAGCTTTCAGATGATATAAGATGATATTTTCAGGTATAAATCTCAATTTCAAAACATTGACCCTTATGACTGGTTTTGTGGTCCAGGGTCACATATAGGCATAAAACTGTATAGGCACACACACACAAACAAAAAATAAATAAATAAATAATAAAATAAAAACAAAAAATTACTAAAACATTCAAATAAAAATGGAAAATACAAAAAAATTATTCAAAATATTATCCAAAATTATAATAATATGTAATTGATACTAAAATAACACTGGTTTGCAAAGTTAAAAAAAAAAAAGAATATAAATAAACAAACAACACACACACCCATTGACGAGGCTGCCAATAAAGTTTGAAAATAACTGGACAAACCAGCACATATGTCAACATTGTTCAAATATGACAAATATATAAATCACGTAATGAAACATGGTCTGTTGTGTGTGGCTTCACACAACAGTTTAATGAATGATGGCCTGTGTTGAGCATACATAGGCCAATTAAATTAAACAAAAAACGAGAGAGAGAGAGATAATTTCCTTATATGGGTGAACTGTTCCATACAGAGATGACAGGGACTAGGGACAGAAACCATTACATAAGCATCATAGCAGGGCAGATACAGATCATGAACCCTGCTTTGATAATTCATATAAAAGCCAGCATTCCTCATTGCTCATATACACACGCATACAGATGATGTTGAGCATTCTGCTGCTAAAGCAGCTCCGGCATTCTAATTTCAATGACTTGTGAACCCTCACCGTGCATTAGTTTAAAAGTATCATTGAGGTCTAAGCCGGTGATGAGAGCATTATTTCTCCCGTTTAGCGAATACTAATCAGCCGTCCTAAAGCGCGAGCGAACGTGTCTGTGTGTGCGCGCAGAGGAGTGAAAGAAATTATATCACTTATGTCAGAGTGCTAATAGGCCCAGCCACACTCCAAATTTAATTTCATAAGCCACTGTTCTTGATTTTTCCCCCCTTTTCAGATTAGTGACTAACAATCTATTACAGGCAACATCACAGACAGTGTAATACAAGAGGTCATTACAAGATTACGTAAACTCCAGACTTGCATTACCATTCCACATCCATTTACATGATTATTACAGCAGAAATTAGAGTGTGATTAGAGGGCCCAGTAGCCTTTGCTCTCCGCAGACACATCTGGGCACACAGCAGAGGGGGACTGACCATTTGTGCCAAGGATTTATAGAAGCATGTCCGCATTTGTTTTGTCAGCGTGATCGCAGCAGCGCCTCGGTCATAAAACCAGTCATTCTGCTCGCGCTTCCCCACTGCCGTTCATTTCGCATATTTGATATAAACACCTATTCTTTCCCGGATCCACGACGAGGAGAACAAAACTCCTCCGCCGGCGCCATACGTCCGTTTATAAGTATGCAGAGCGCGGAACGTTCGCCATACTTTAGTGCACATGAGCTGAGTAGCTGTCAAAATTACAACAGGCATCTCAAGTAATTATGCAGATTTATGCAAAACATTAACAAGAAGAATTAAAAGCACAAATGAGGTGGCTACACTTGAATTGTTAAGATTATGAATAATTACCATGAATCTTTTTTGCTCTTAATATAACTTGTTTTCGATAAACAAAGCCTTAATTATCAGAATACTTCTGAGAATATCGGTGACCTTCATTAATCTTACAAAACAAGTCTCTGATGAGCGGCAGCTGAGAAGGCCCGCTCTCGCACTGAGTACACAAATAACAAGAGCGGCGTATGCTAACTAGCCACTTCAGAGAGCCGAGCGTGCGGCCAGGTATGTCTTACAGCTCAGCCACGGATGCACAATCATGCCAGGCGACTCTGCCTTTCCATCTGGGACTCCCTCATTCCAGCTACTCATTAATTACAGCCACATTTCTCACCCCATCTCCCTTCTCTTCTCAATATGAGAGATCTGTTTTTGTCCCCAAACTCTGCTGCGAGTGGAATTGTTTCGGAGCTTCCCTTTTGGACGTCGGTGGTTGACTGCTGGCCGCTCACCCCGACCCTCCCCGGATTCGTCTTAGGCGAAGGAGCAGATCTTCACCTCTGCCGCTGTGGCGTGTCATGACGGCCTGTCAATCAATGCGTACCTGGAAGGTTTCTCATCCACCCACTCAGTCTCTCGGAACAGACTGAAGGTCCATTCGTCCAACCCCTACCACACCACTCTTCCTTTTCACGCTCTCCAGCTCCTCCACCCCTCCATCTGTGCTTCACATACTCTCCTCGTAGCTCACAGACCATGAGGATGGGGCTCACTGGCATAGAAACCTGCTCCATAACCCTCCCGCCAAAGCACAATCAACAAATCTCTGACAAATAATGCATGTCCATCAAACAGCTGATTCATTGACATTATTCATTCTTTCCTTTTTTTTTTTTTTGCATTTGTCTCTTTATAAGACAGATATTGTGGAGGGAACTGGTCATAAATTAGATTTTTAAATGATACTATACAATAATATATGTACATATACTAGGGATGTACCGATACCGATACTGGTATCGGTATCGGGCCCGATACTGAGCTCCTGTACTCGTACTCGTTAAAATGCCCCGATACCAAACGCCGATACCACACAGAATGTGATAAGCGCCATATTCAGACAAAGAAACACAGACAACAGAACAACAGACAGCAGAATGGAGTTAAGGATGTCTACTACGAAGTATATGTATGCAATGAATATAACGTTAAACTTTCAGTATTAACGCCTGTATAGCTGGTGTGCGCGAGCTGACAATAAAAATATCGGTATCGGTACTCGGTATCGGCAAGTACCAAAAATAAAAGTATCGTATCGGGCGAGTACTGGAAAAAGTGGTATCGGTGCATCCCTAAAATATACCATACACTCTGTATATAAAATATATCTGTAAAATATTTGTATATATCATTATTAAAATCAACTTTACAATATATACACACATTATAATACATACAAATGTTTGTATGTTTGTAAGTTTGGGGTCAGTAAGATTTTGACATTAAAATTATCAAATACATTAAATTGATCAAAAGTGACAGTAAAGACATGATTCCTTTTTCCAATAAATGCTGTTTTTATTAACTTTCTCTTCATCAAAGAATCCTGAAAATCCTTAAAATGTATCACGGTTTCCACAAAAATATTAAGCATCTCAACTGTTTTCAACATTTTAAATAAAATGACATGAAATTAAATTAAATATAATAAATCATGTGACACTTAAGACTGAAGAAATGGCTGTTGCAAAATGTAGCTTTGCCATCGCAGGGATAAATTACATTTTAAAATATACTGACAGTTATTTAAAAATTTTTGACTGCATTTTTAATCAAATGAATGTAGTCTTGATCAGAAATGAGAGACCTTTTTTTTCAAAAAGATTAAAATATAACATTAATATATATATATATATATACAGTGGTGATCAGAATTATTGGCACCCTTGGTAAATATGATCAAAGAAGGCTGTGAAAATAGATCTGCATTGTTAATCATTTTGATCTTTTATTTAAAAAATTCACATAAATCTAACCTTTCATTGGAGAATAAGAATTTAAAATGGGGTGAAATATCATTATGACAAATGTTTTTCTCTAATACACATTGGACACAATTAACGGCACCCTTTTATACAATGCTTTTTGAAACCTCCATTTGGCATAATAACAGCTCTGAGTTTTCTCCTATAATGTCTGATGAGGTTAGAGAGCACCTGACAAGAGATCAGAGACAATTCCTTGATCCAGAATCTCTCCAGACCCTTCAGATTCCCAGCTCCATGATGGTGCTCGTGTCTGACAACAGAATATGCTGGGGATTGTTTTTGGATGAGAGCATTTTCTTTTCTTGAAACCCTCCCAAACAACACTGTTGTAAAACCTTCTATAAGAAGAACAAGCTGTTTGATTTTTTTTTTTTAAAGGTTTTCTGACCCTGAGACTCAACTATTTTCTGCAATTCTCCAGCTGTGGTCCTTGGAGAGTCTTTAGCCACTCAAACTC
>NW_015552625.1:42380-54510 GCF_001515605.1 Sinocyclocheilus anshuiensis | reverse complement strand
CTGTGTATATATATATATATATATATATATATATATATATATATCAATAAGCATAGCGGCTCACAGTACCTACAGTACATGCACTAACCACTACATCAAAGCTCAGAAGAATGATGGACATATCAGTGAGAGGAAGGTGTGTATATACTTTGTTAATTCCACAAAAAAGGCAGCTATGCACACTTTCTATCAAGCTTTAGGAAGTGTGTGTGATGACAAATCCCATTAATTATTTTTGTTATGATAATGTGGCCACTACACCCAAACATGCACTCTGGAGAGGAGAAAAGGAAATGAGCTATTTAGCACACCGCCACAGACACTACACTCCCTAACCCACATATCATGCATGTGGAGTACTGCTAGCTTTAGGAACAGATGTCAGTCCTGCTTTAGAGCACTACAGTTACGTTCACACTGAGTTTGTTTATAAACAAGAGTGACAACTGAACTGACAACATTAAATAGTCATAAGTAGTCATGATTTGTTAGTCAATTGTTAATCTGTGTTATAGCTGTTTTGACAAGAAGCACAATTTGTGATAATAGATAAATTTTTGTAAGAAATAACCAATTTTACCAGATAATCTGCGCCGAACATCAGAAACGACCAAGGTCCTCAACAAGATTTTTTTTCTCCAATTCTTGGGAGGGGGAAAACCGGGATAAATCGGACTTAAACTCCTGTAGTGTGAGCCCGGCTCAGTGTCACATGATCCTTCAGAAATCATTCCAATATGCTGATTTATTATCAGTGTCAAAACAAACAAATAATCTTTTTTTCAGAACCCGTAAACAATGTATGCTGTTCTGTGTCAGCAGCACCATACGCGGATACGTTGTTTATGCTTTGATCTGAACGTAAACAATGTATCCACGTACATACATTGCATACGTTGTTTATGGATGTGATACTCTCCAAAATATAGGAGTCGTCGAATTTTTGAATAAAGTCATTATTTTTGTTTTCTTTGTGCACAAAAAGTATTCTCGTAGCTTTGTAAAATTACGGTTGAACACCTGATGCCACATGGATTATTTTAGCGATGTCCTTGCTACGTTTCTGAGCCTTGATCGTGTTAGGATCCTTGCTGTCTATGGGAGGGTCAGAGAGCTCTCGGAATTCATCAAAATATCTTAATTTGTGTTCCGAAGATGAACAAAGGTCTTACAGGTTTGGAATGGCATGAGGGTGAGTAATTACTGACAGAATTTTCATTTTTGGGTGAACTATCCCTTTAAATAAAGTGTATAGACTTTCTGGTGTTATGGAAGTTGCCATCTTTGCAATGTACTTGGATATCCACAGCTCACATGAGAATAGAAAATTGGTTTGAGTTCAATTACTTGTTGATAGAAGCAAGTTTTTGATCCGCACCTGTAAGCTGCTGTATGAATGAAACAATCCAAGAGTCACACCGGTTAATAAATACAGTTGTCAAACACTTCCAGTATGATAGTAACTAATATGTGTTCTGACAATTGCTTCCATTAGTGATACTCCAGTCTGTAAATCATCAATACTTAGATGTAGCAAGACCACGAAACACTTCCTCCCTGAGCACAAACATCAGCGTGACCACAATTACCATTTATCACAATTTAATAACACAGATAATTGTGTTTGCGTATTGATCTATAAAAACACTATAATTCACAAAGCAGGAAAGGTGCAGGAGCTCTGGTTTACTGCTCATCTTCTGACATCAATGCAGGAATACTGAATGAGTTTACATGGAAAGATGGTCGCTGTTAACCTGTTAGGCAGTGCCAGATTTACAGAGTCTATTTCTACATTTTCCCTTTTTAAATCGATAGGGAGTCAGTCCTCTTCCACAGCAAGAGCAACTCATTTTCTCCACATCAATACAGCCCCACAGTTCACTCCGTTTCATCTCCCTCCTTAGTATTAGGGTGGTTTTAATAGGACTAGCCTTTAGTATGGAGCCGTATTCCCATCAGGCGCAGCGCTTTTAAGTTATTTTAGACTGAAAGGTTGCAGTATGGAGGTGAGAATTGTGGGAGGGGCCGCCCCACAGACCAAAGCACCGCTCGACCCTGCTCCGCCACACGCCCTCTGGGTCACACCGTGGCACTTGAACATGGAGAAAACTTGGCATTGGCTTTCCGTGTGCAATCTAAGGTGCACACAGGAAACATACCCAGGGAGATTATTCTCTTTTTGCCATTTGTTCTGTCTTTCTTTGTTCTCCATTCACTTGAAGTCTGCGTCTATCGACTTAAACGTTTTCGAAATCCTGGTGCACTCCGGTTACGCGCCAGCCTATCACGGTTTGATGCAAATGTGTTTTTGCATGGGTAATAAAGCAATGCTCAGGCTGAGACCATCATTATTCTGTTAATGAAGTTGGGTTAGTTGTTTAATTTGGTGTCTGTGTGTTAGCAGGCCTGCTGTTTGTTGCTCCAGCGTAGAGTGGGGAGGAAACAAACTCCAGAGCGGCCACCATTCCGGCTCCAGCATGCCTCTACCCAGTCGCCCCTCAAACTCCCCCTTACATCCCGAGCACCCCACCGCTTCAATGCCTGACCCCCAGGCAAACAGATGTCCCATCAGCCCAGGCAGACAGGACTGCCTGTCCCTCCCTCAGAAGGGCTCTTTAATTATTCCCCCTCTCGCACTCCTCTCTAATAAAACATTAGCTTGCTAATCGAATCTGGTGCAGCTGAATCCAGCATAGCCCTCTCAACGCACATGGCCATCGACGGAGAAAAGACACACATAGACCTTCCCTAGTTGTCCGCACATCAATCAGCAGACGAGTTAAAGGCAAGAATCAACAAACATGTCGAATTTCAGATATGAATGGAGATTATTGCCTTCAGTCACTAAATAAAAACCATCTGGCTCTCCTCAGTGGACCTTTTAATGGGCTTTCTCGCTATCATTCACTACACAAATGCGATCTGAAGCTCAAATACACCCAGTGTTGGGAATGGTACTTTTAAAAGTAACATGTTACAATATTATGTTTTTTCATAATAACAAGTAACTAATCGTATTGCTTTTTATGGAAAGAGACATGCAGAATCTTAGCTCACTGAAAGTCTCTCTCCTTGGTTTGCAGACATTTTTGTGCTATTTTTCATATGTTTGTAGTGCACTAACTCACATATGTTATATAACAAAAAAGCATGTACCAATTGTCATAACAATTGTCATTCTGCAGCAATGCTAAGGTCATGGTAAACACAAATTCCAATGAAGCACTCAAGATTGGCTTTTTAAAGGTATCAGGGTCGGTTGAAGAAAAAAAAATCAATATTCCAACATATAAGCATGACACAAATAAAATATGCATCAGGCTCTCTCATATAACGACCATTCCGTAATACTTGTCCACCTTAAATACAGTATTTATGCTGTATCTACCAACAGAGAATAGAACTCGGTCCTGGAGGGCCGGTGTCCTGCAGAGTTTAGCTCCAGCCCCAATTAAACACACCTGAACCAGCTAATCAAGCTCTTATAGGCATACTAGAAACTTACCAGCAGGTGTGTTTAGGCAAGTTGGAGCTAAACTCTGCAGGACACCGGCCCTCCAGGACCGAGTTTGGGCACCCCTGGTTTACATGTATGTTTGTATAAACAAAAAAAAAAACCACAATAATGCGCATTATTATTACATTTACACCATTAAATTAAAGAATTTTTTCATCTATATGCTACTTTACTCATTATTTTTGAGGGGAAGTGTAATAGTTGTAATGATTTCCTCCAAATCTGAAGATTCTTTCACAAAAAAAGTCTAAGAGAGGGACATCTTGTACTGAAATTCATTTCAATCCTGAGGCTGAAGCACTAGTTTTAAATTTACGTACATCACTTGAATATACGGTGCTTCCCGTATTACCTGTTGTTACTGCTTTCTCTTACAGTATGTGCCACTGAAGCGGAGGGGAAGACAAGCAATAGAAGGCCCAGCAAACTGACCTGCTAAATGTATTCTGCTCTCAATAACTGCTCTCAGCTGAAATTCATGTAAAACGCCAGGAACTCCCGATGCTTTTAAAAGCCACATCTGATAGTAGATAATGACACAGATTTCAGGGCCATTATGGAAGGCTATCAAATATTCCATTTCTTTTTGCATTTAGATTTGTAAAACGTCCACATAGTCCACACCTCATTCACTGACACAGTATCTGCCGAGTGTGGCGGACGATAAGACGGTCCACAACCAACAGAGCTTAGAAGGAAAGAAAAAGCAAGATATAGGAAAATGTTTATCAAAAATGAAATGCTGGAAATGCTGGTATAACTCACTATGACAGAGATTCCTTTAATGCTTTAGAATATCAAATGCTTTAAATTCAAGACGAGGTAACAAGGTAAAGGTCAGCCTGTAAAATAACCAAAAGAAGCATGTGCAAGTGACATGCATGAAAGAAAATGTGTATTATTGCTATGTTTACTTATTCATTTATGTATTTTGTTCTGACGGGTTGCTTTAAGACCGTACGTGTTTGCTCTTTGTGTTGCGCCATGCAAACGAAGGCAAGGGAAAATGACTGCACCTGAAACCTATTAGTTTCATGTTGATAAAACCTAAAGATAAATGTGAAAAAAAAATCATCCGACTGAAGAACAACAACTGGAAGGGAGAGAAAGAGGAGAAAATGAGAGGTTCAACAGGCACCCATCAAAAACTTCTCAGTAATGGGCAGGCATTCACCCATTGGACCAACATCTTTCAATTTATTAGCATGACAAAGGACACAATCATTTTGGATATGCCTGAATGCAATTTTCATTAACTTTGCAATGATTTATTAACAAAAGTGTCAGGAATGTAATAAAAGCAGCAGCACCCCACAAAATGCCAAAATAAAAAAAAATTTAAAATAGAAAAATTAAACTGAATAAAATAAATAATCTAACGAAGAGGAAAGAAGTAAATCAGGAGAGAGAGAAAAAAAGAGAGAGAAACAGACATTACATTTAGTCAATGTTTTGTAGCCTCAAGTCAGTAAGGTCTTGATTCAATCAGAAACATCATAGAATTTAAACACTGCAATTAATGCATTGAGTAAAGAATATTCACATACCTCATTTGCAGTGGTGTATTGTAACGAAGTAATAATACTTCGTTACAGTACTTAAGTATTTTTTGGGAGTATCTGTATTTTACTTGAGTTTTTATATTTCAGCCAACTTTTACTTTTACTCCACTACATTTCCTAAATAAAATGTATACTTTTACTCCGATACAATTCCCCGAAGCATATTCATTACTTACTACAAAATAGTCAGAAGTCAGAAGAACACGGACTGCAGGAAAGCAGGTTTGACGAATCAGTGGTCTGGCGCTTGCAAGTTAGACTCCTAAAAACACCTTTGCTCGTGTGCAAACAAGTGCGCGCACAACCGCGGATGATTCATTTTCCACTCAAGTCGAGTCTGGGGTCTGTGATACAGCATCGACTGCGATAATATGGTAAGTGTTGTTGTAATGATGTGCGATCTGACGTTATCAAGTAGACTATATCATCAGATCACACACAGAGTGCACGCACGTTGATTTATTAGTCTATTAAAACTCAAAATTCAAGGCCTTCTAAATTGTAGACGGCAAAAATGCTTCTGTATGCTTTTTATATTTATATAATTTAATATAGTTAACTTAATCTATATCACACAAAGAGTACCGTTTTTCTGCAGATATCACCATGAACACATTTAATAATAATTTTATACAAGTTCAATAAAGCAATAGTCATCAACACAAACACATGGCCTCCAAAGTTATGCAAATAATCAGTGCAAAAATGATAGCACCATCAATCCGATTATCCGAACATAAAACTAATTTGTGCTCCAGAAATACATATTTACCTGCTTTCCCCAAAGGAAAAATGCCTGGTAGATTGAACATAGCTTGGAGTAGGGCAAGAACAAAAAAAATGGGGGAAAATACCATGTATTTCTTATATATAGTCAACTTTTAGCAAAGCTTATTCTGGCAAAGGTGGCTGATGGATGGGGTTCCTTTTTTAAGCCCTTTCAGGGAAAGAAAATAAACTCAACGTTGCAATTTACCGAGCCATATAAATCAGCCCGTGACCACAAATAATTCTGCGAGGGGAGAATTTATATGTTTAATTACACAGTGCAGGTGCCAGGCTTGTCTTCCTCATTACTCTAAGATACATAAAACACTCAATAACACGTATAGCAGCAGGACAATGGGAAGACAAAGTAATTAGCTGGCTGTTATTTAATAAGTTACTTCTATGAGCTGCTTCATCTTGCTCGAGTTTAGCATACTGTATATTAGCCGAGCGCTCCGGATTGCCTTAATATACATAGCCAGGTTGTTCTTTCATTCGGTTGCCGGTTATTACCTCTTGTTTTTTTTTTGTGCTATGATGGTACTGAAAACTGGGGGAAGCCCATGGAGAGCAGGATGAATCCGTTTTCCGAGATAGGCAGGTATGTTTTGCACACCTGAGTGACGTACACGGGCAGCGGTGAGCCAGTTCCAGCCATTCTGTTCTACCCCTGGGCCTGGAATTATACCAAAGTCGAGCAGCATGCCAATGTGGGTGGCAAGGGATGCAAACCACAAGGTCAGGGGAGTTCAGAAGAACAGAAAAGGGCCTCTCAGGAGAGATAGGGCAAGAGAGGAGGAGTTGGAGAGAAAGAGAAAGAGAGACTGATGTAAAAGCCACATGTGTGCAGGGCCTCCTCTCTCTTCTTCTTCAGCTTGCCGCAGTCCAGCTGCCCTCACCACAATCCCAGCCTGGGGATGTTTAACTACCCAATGCATTCAGGGGCCAAGTCGCTCTCTTTTCTTTCGCCGTATCTCTCTTTCTCCATTCCAAAACCCACAAAGTCCTGAGTAAACACAGTCCAGCCTACCTCACTGGCCATTTTCTTCTCTTTGGGCCTGGGGCTGTTTAGAGACCAGCCAAGGTCCGGTTCCCCCTCCCTGCAGGCCTCACACGAGGCCTGACCTCACCCGCTCGCGGCTCCCACACAACGGGCTGCGGGTAAGCTAATCGCGGGTAAAGAGGCCTATAGGCCTCTCTCACTCACACTCACCCACATGGCCGTGTTGGACTTGGCCGGCGCTGGTCTGGCATGAGTTGACAGGCGGACAGCAGAGGGCCGTGGGAACAGCTTGGCGAGGTTTGATGTTCGCGGGGCCGTTTGGATATGCTGAGCGTTTTTAACAGGATGTCATGGACTACCTGGCCCGCTCAATCTGTTTCAGCACATCTCGGCAGACTCGGACTGGGCACCGGGCCGGACACAAACCATTTACTAAAATGCCACATTTACTCTAACTGCAGTAATTACTTGACAGCAACAACACGGGTGACCATATTTGACAGGCACACTCAAAGGGGCATACCAAAGCAGATTCTGGTGTGGTTAAAACACAAAATTGCACTTGTTTAAACTAGTTTATCCAGGTGCTGCTGCTGCGACTGCTTTTCTTGTACAGTATGGTGATTCTTTGGATTTTGAGATTGGAAACATGCTGTAAGTCAATACATTTCCCCTTATGGACATTAGCTGTGTAATAAATAAAATGGAAAGCATTGCCTGTTGATACAGTTGAAGTGGGTATTCATGATTAATTTCAGCTATAGACTTTCAGATTGCAGATATATCGAGGCCGTAAGGAAGATACAAGCCCACTGATTACTTTGTTGCCTTTTCATGTAAATGTAATTCTGTTATATCGAATGTACATAAGAAAACCACCAGTGTGGAGAAAAATACTAAATCAGTCAGAGCCATGGTTTAGCAGTTAGAGCATCATTCCTTGTTCTCCCTATAATATCTATCAATAAAAGGGGATGGGGGGGGGGGTAAGTCATTATTTGTGCTCCTATATGAACAAGATAAAAAGATAACATAAACAAGATAAGATAAAAAGATGACCAGTATGAGTGCACCTGTAAAATCATTGGATGGCGTGACATCACACCTCAACAGCCAGCCAAGTACTTTAAAGCATTTTTAAACTGTTCTTTTTCATCGAAGTCATTAGTTTAAATGTGGCAATGCAAGTGTATTTGGAATAAGAAGAGAGAGGAGGTCTAGTAAAGGTTAACAGATAAGCAGGCAGGATAGAATGGGACAAGATGGACTTGGCACGGTTCCTACCTGAATAAGCTCATCACAGCCTCTTTCAATAAACACGATTAGGCAAACACACATGAGAAAGAGAGAACCAGCAGTTCAAAAAATTTCCATTACTTAATTTTTTTTTATTTCTCAAAGGGATAGCTCACCCAAAATATCATTCCAAACCTGTATTACTAAAAGCGAAATGTGCTTAATTGCCAAGTTTTCTGAAGCCATCGATGTCAAACCTAGCATGATGAACCCTCACTCACCATATCTGAATATATGTGAATGTAAATTACTTCTGGAAGTTTGAGAGAGATTCTTTGTATAAAGCTATTGTATGGCTTAAATATATACAGGATGATTCTATCTATATTAACAATTTTTTTGATACTTTTTGGTGATTTTGTATCATTTTTGCATCTCAAAGGGAGAGTTCACTCAAATTTTGTGATGATTTGTTGTTTCAAACCTGCATGACTTTCTTCCTACTGCAGAATATTAATATATGTCTAAACAACATTGGCAAGAGCCTCAAAAGAGCAGCAGGAACATTCTGCCTAAAATCTTATTTTGTGGCCCACGCAAGGAGAAAAAATAAGTCATGTGGGTTTTGGTAAGACATGACGGTTTATTTTTGCATGAACTGTCCCTTCAAGATGCAAGTGAGGCATTTGAGACGTGCAGAACTCAAAAATCACCAAATAAAAAGTACATGACAATTTAAAGCATGCCTTGGTTTGTTGCATTTTGAGATGCCTTCCCCTCAACTGAGGCACCTATACCACTGGTTTCCTGGCAGGAAGAGGACTATGGCAGGACTGAGCTTGACCAGGGTTACTTTATAATGAGAGGAGGCAACACTCACAGGAGACTGTCAGATAAACTAAATCCCACCAGTGAGATCGGCCCTGAGAGTGGGAGAGGGAAGAAAAGGATTCAAGGATGAGTGTGTTGATAGAAGAAAGGAAAGTAGAGGATGAGGAAAGACAGGAGAGACAGATGACAGCATCAAGAGCCACTTGCCCATAGCATTCGCTATCTGAGAGTGTTGCATGATGGGAGATGGGCTGACAATGGGTGTGAGGTTACTGGGAGATGGCAGAGTAAATGTGTGGTTTCTCACTGGACAGCCAATAACATGAGTCATTTTAAATAGCCAACTAATGAACTGACAAAACGCACAAAAGAAATTTAAATAGCATAATAAAGAAGCTCACCCTGCCTCTAATTATTATTTAGATAATGTCTTGAGGCAAAAAAGCCAAAAAAAATCTAACTTACAAAAAGTAGTTATTTACAAAAATGCAGGAAAAAAGAACAAAAATAAATAAAAGAAACAATCCATCGGTTGATTTCCCTGAAAAGTATAAAAACTGTGACTCTGCTGCTCAACCAAAGGTGCAAGTTTGGGGTCGGGACTATACGTACGGTCAATTTACCATTGCTTAGTGAAATTTGTGAGCACAATTCAGTCATTTCACTAAAAACCGGTGCGATTGACCAACCAAATGCTGCTTGGTTTGAAAGTGAACTCTATGTGAGAGCTGCTGTGGGACAGTAGACAATGGACCTTTTTTTGTGCCCAAAATTTCACTAATGTGACTGTGCCTCGTCTGCTTATCTGATAAGTGGTGGGATAGCCTGTCTGAAAGCAGCCATTACTTTCACAATTCTATTTGGCGATGCTAGTGGCACAGAAATTGTACATTTCACCTTTAGAGGTTGTGTGATGGAGAGACCCTGATTAAGATGGATGCATATAGTAAGTCAGATGCTGGGAGAGGCAGCGGAACCAAAGCACAAGGGATGTCCCACAATTCCCATTTGCTTTTAATTTTCAAATTTGCTTTAATCAGGGCAAAGAACTCCCAACCCCTCTCAGTATCCCACACAGCTCACCGTCTGCCTCCTGCACAAGGCCCAGACACTCCCCTGACCCACTTTATCACATCTGGGTCAGCCTCTGTCTGAACTCTGATGCACACTTTAACTACTGCATGTGTCATTTCAACAGTGTATGGGACATGCAGAGCTACAGGCTACATCTAAAGAAGCTAACTACATTAAAATTATCACAAGTTTAATTTTATGGTACTAAAGCAATCTTTTCAGGGAAAGCATAAGAACATACAAACAACTTTACACTAAATATAATTAAAATAAGCAAACACTGAAACTTATATTAAAGGGATAGTTCACCCAAAAATGAAAATTCTGTCATTGATTACTTACTCTCATGTCGTTCAAAACCCGTAAGACCTTCTATTGTCTTTTGAACACAAATTAAGATATTTTTGATGAAATCCGAGAGCTTTCTGAACGAGAACTGCCACGTTCAGGGCCCAGAAAGGTAGTAAGGACACAGTCCATGTGACATCCGTGGATCAACCGTAATTTTATGAATTTACGAAAATACTTTTTGTATGCAAAGAAAACAAAAATAATGACTTTATTCAACAATTGTTCACTTACGTGTCAGTCTTCGCGATGCTGCTAACGCGGGAGCCGGTGTTCGGAAGTAGAACATGGATGCGCTGTGCCTTGTTTACAAGCAGAAGAAGCATGCTGTACATACTGTAAAACAGTCTTCGTAAACAACGCACGTCAAAGACTGACATGGAAGAGAAAAAATTGTTGACTGGAGTTATTTTTGTTTTCTTTGCATACAAAAAGTATTATCGTAGCTTCATAATATTACGGTTGAACCACGGATGTCACATGGACTATTATATGTTCTTACTACCTTTCTGGGCCTTGAACATGGTAGTTGCGTTGTTGTCTATGCAGGGTCAGAAAACTCTCGGATTTCATAAAAGATATTTTAATTTGTGTTCCAAAGGTGAACGAAGGTCTTACGGGTTTGGAATGACATGAGAGTAATTAATGACAGAATTTCAATTTTTGGGTGAACTATCCCTTTAAGTAACAGACAAAAAGCATGATTTCAAAAGCTGAGTAGGGACTTCCTAAAACCCAAAAAAGAATTAGTCATTATGATCATTAGAATTTTGAGATTTTGAGGGGAAAAAACTAACATTGTGAAGTACAAAATCCTAGAGTCCTAGAAGTTCTCTATTCTGATTTTTCATCAGTTTTCACCAGGTAAGATGCTCCACCCGTGTGAACTCCCACAGACACAAAGAGACTCATTTGTCTAAAAGGATTTTAAATGCAGTTAAAGATCAGAGATGGATTTTAAAAACAAAAAGACAGTGTTTATGTTGCTGTGAATCCCAAAATGAGCATGTGATAGATCCAGAAAATAAAAACAAACTGTTCCCGCTCAGCCCAGAAGGGCTAATGAAGTCTTGTGAGGGCACAGGGGAAGTGATTAAAGACCTTACTCTTTCTTTCCTGCACTTCCAAATATAAGTTAAGTTTGATGTCTGTGTGAGGGCGTTTGTAGCAAATACGAAAAAAGCTGCTTTTTTTTTTCTTCCTCTCACTTTGGATGGGAAGGGAGAACACAGGTAAATGACACAGCTGTCCTTTGCCCATGGCCTCTGGTGATCTATCCTCTACAAAACTACCCATAAAGAGCGAGGGAAGTGAAGAGAGAGAGAGAGGGAGAGAGAGAATGAGCCCATTTCAGCTTGGGCTTCTGGCTACAGTGTTCAAAGAGCCGTGATATTGAAATAAAGAGCGAGCGGGAGCGGCGGGGTTTGGAGCAATCCATAGTGGGGTATTGATCAAGGTTAGCACTCTGTGAGAGAGCGCATCATCCCTACCACACCGCTGGCTGGAGGGCATTGCGCACACACACACACACACACACACACACACACACACACACACAGTCTTGACTAGGTGTCTACTCTAAAAACAGTTCTCCACATCTAAGCTAACAAGGAAATCTCACGGGCTGGACTGGGCTCCGGGGAAGACTGAGAGAAAGGGAAAGAAAAAAGAGAGTTTACAAATAACTTCTGAAAAAGGAAAAAAATTACTGGATATTGAGAGCTTGATCAAAACAGCTGCCATACTATACCCGCTCACCTCAAAGTGCAAACAAGTAGCCACGTGACC
>NW_015552625.1:33558-42160 GCF_001515605.1 Sinocyclocheilus anshuiensis | reverse complement strand
AGTGAGAAATTACAAACAGAGAGGAAAAAAAGAACTGCTATTTAAAAATAATGTGATCAATTGATCAGTAAACAATAAACTAAAACAAAAGAGTATACATGCACATTTAATTTAATTAGAAAACTAAAATAATTATAAAATGTATAAAATATACATAAATGTGTATAAATAAATACATAAACCATTATAAAATATAATATATAAAAATTATATAATAATATATTTTTTTATTATTATTATTATTAGTCATAGTAGTAGTAGTAGTAGTAGTAGTAGTATATATTGTATTATTACTTAATATTAATAATAATAATAATAATAATAATAATAATAATAATAATTAGTATTATTATTATTACTATTAAGAAAATATATATTCTTTTTAAGAAAAATTTGGGCCCATTTTTAACTAGTTTCCATATTTTGGAAAAATAGTGAGCTCACCAAAACTATGGAATAACACAATTGGAAGTACAGGAAATGTTGTATTAACTGACTAACAAGCAAACAAACAAACAAATAATAATAATAATAATACATAATTACCTTTTTAAGAAATGTGTGGGTCCATTTCGAACTATTTTCCATATTTTGAACTAATAGCCAGGTCACCAAAACTATGGAAAAAGCACAAATGGAAGTACATTTTGTATTAACTAAGAAACTATTAACCAACAGTAAATAAATATTCCGTATATTTAAACTGTATTTATGTAGCCACTCTTCACCCTGGACATTTCTACACCAACTTCATGACAAATCCACCAGGGAAGCTTTTTTAAACAAATTAAGAACTATTATGTGGAGCTCTAAACCGCCCATTTTGTCCTAATGTCCATGCTAATCCTCACAGCTCAACAGAGAGACAGGGGCTTTGCTCTTCAGCAAGTGCTTCAACAATTACAAACCTTTTCCAGTTTAAATTCTGCAGCTGTCTTGACAGCCACATTCAACAACGTTCCCAGCATGGAACATTCCAACAGAGAAAGTGCACGTGGTTTTGAGGGATTATGGACCAAACCACATGCACATGTAAAAATCCCTGTAGAATAGGGTATTTTCAGGCTTGGCATGTGTGGTTCATCATAATTTGGATGAATTTTACAGAGACCTTAAGATCTTTCAGAGTTAACAATATTGAATATGACACTTATTTTGTCAATACTATAAACATTCTTGCGTTATAAAAGACAACTCTTAAACCCATGAAAATTGGAAAACCAGAATAAGCCTGTAACTGGCCGTTGCAGGAGAAAAGTAATCACCTCAGCTGCGAAAAAAGTTGTTGTTTTTCTCTATAGCAGGTGGTTTATTGTTATGCATGACAGCAGTAATGCTGACAGTGATAACTGTTCCATTAAGAGTCTTGCTCAAGCAGACTATACTGGTAAGACGTGACCTCTTCAGTCAATGTGATTTTTAAAGAAGGATGGGGAGGATTTACACACTCTTTCATACAAGATTTGGGACCACTTAAGTTTCCATGTGCTGTGTAGAGAAATGTAACCTGCCAATTCAGTCTTGAGCCTCTTGGCTGGGTAAAAATCACAGGGCACACTGCCCTCCTATTCGAAAAAACACCCTACAATAACAGAACCTCTCATCCTAAAGAAACATGAATTGGTTTCCAAAGATAAATAAAGATAAAAATAAATAAAGATAATAAAATAAAATAAAATAAAATAAGAGGAAATGTGTTGTCTGTCTAGTTTCAAAAAATATATTTCATAAAAATTTGTTCTGTAAAGTAATTCATATGCCAGTTTTGATTTAGGAAATGTTTTATCTGATTTGATCTATTTTTTAATATAGCTTATATAGCTCTGCTCACTACATGACACTAGACATACAGTAGTCATTTGAAGTGGATCAAAAAAGTTCAAAGTTGTCCTAAGACGAACACATTTTGGTTTTAGATTTTAGGACAACTTTGAAGAAAGGTTTTGATCCACTTCAAATGTTGACTACTGTATACTATATATGTATACATGCACATAAACACTATTGAGTTTTGAAAACAGATCTTTATATATATATATATATATATACTGGCACAATTTAAACTACTATTCAAAAGTTAGGGCTCAGTAAAATGTTTATATATTTTTTAATCTACTATGCTCACAAGGGCTGAATTTATTTGATCAAATATACAGTAACAACATTAGTTCTGTGAAATATTATTGCAATTTAAAATAACTGTTATAACTGTTTACATTTTTTTAAATATTTGAAATTGCAATTTATTCTTGTAATGACAAATCAAAATTTTCAGCAGCCATACATCTACTGTCTTACATGCTGTTATATATGCTGATTTGGTGCTCACGACATAGATATTATTATTCTTATTATTACCAATGTTGATACCGGTTGTGTATCTCTATATGTTCTCTATGTTTGTTGTGACCTTGAGTAAAACTTTATTTTTTTCTCTAGGATTCTTTGATGAATATAAAGTTAAAAAACAGCATCTATATGAACAGATTTTGTTTGTAACAATGTAAAAGTCTTTATAATCACATTTGATCAATTTAATGTGTCTTTGCTATGTATGTATACACACACACCAGATACTACCATATATGTGTGTGTGAAGTATAATTATATATTAATTTGCACTTACTTCTTGAATTATCTATAAAAAATACTGTATTGTTCTCTCTTCAGTACCTGTCAGACATCCTGCAGCACTGCTTACACTGCAACATCAAGAAATAAAGACTATATACTTACAAATGACCAAAAAAACTCCTAGAATTTTAATGGGCTCCCTACCCTGTCACAAAGCACCAGTAGAGATAATGGAAAACCAGATTTGGCCAGAGAGAAAGATCAGACATGGCAAAAGCCATCTGAAGGCAGTTCCCTCACAGGACCGTGTTAGGGAGCAGAAGTGATTCTACATTCTCTCTCTTTCTCTCTCTCTCATCTACTTGTCAGAGAGCAGTCTGGTCACTCTAAATGGATGGAGAAATTCCCTGCTTACTCATGCATACCGCCGGCAAATTGTCCCTCTCAGAACCCGGCCCTGCCGTATGATTTGCGCAAGTCGCTGCTATGTAGAGTATCTGCCTCATATTGGAAAAGGGCACCGCGGAAATAGACAAACTAGTCCAAGAGGTGCATTTGAAGAAAATTATATCTTTCAGGACTAGCCGACGAGTCTGCGCAAAGGAGAAGCCACTAGGAGAAGAGTGAGATGCCTTTTAGTGGTGACCTTGGCAGGGGAGTGGGCGGCCGGCAGCGTTTCGAAAGGTCTCGCTAAGGCTGTCGTGCATGTTATTGTCATCATACTGCGAATTAGGAGGCAAAGGAGAGAGAGAGAGAAGAAGAAGAAGAAAGTCGAGAGCGGCTAGGAAATATCAAACAACCTTCACCAAGCTAGCAAACAATTCTCATGGGAGATTTGTCCCACACTATCTTCATGATGTTGAGCACTGGCTCTTTCGAGGGTATAGTGTGGGTTTGCGGTAGGATGTCAGGTACAAAACATGAAGGAAGGGGATGTTGAACACACCGGTGTGAGTTTGTGGGCTGCTGTATCTGGTGCTGCCGTTATTGCATTGAATCCCACCTACAGCCTTCCATTTAGACTAGGTGAGTGACTGTGGGCCGAACAATCTTCCTTAATATTAATAATGGCTTCATGCGCCCCCTATGGACTGTGTGATTACCCCCCGGCACGTTCAGGCGTGCCACGGCACTGCACAATGAGTGCAGATTATTAATGCTTTTACCAACTTTGCCTCCAAGATCATCTGTAATAACAGAGAACATCCGTTAGCACTGAATTAGATCAATTAGATGGCACTCTTAAAAGAGGTTACAGAGCAATTCATAAATGGAGCTGTGAGGGAAGGCAAGAGCGGAGGGAAAAAAACGAGCCATGTTATAGTCCATGAATAACAATGAGAAGGTATTAGATAGCCTAATAGCACCAGATCATGCACAGACCTGTTGAGAGCTTCAGTCGCACTACAGGAAAGATAAACTTGGTCTTGTTACCAATGTGATTTATGCCAGAGACAGACAAGCCTCAGGTACTCACACACACACACACACACAGATACACTACTATGAGCTTCAACAGACACTGTATAACAGGGATACGCATGCTCCTTGTTTCTAAATTTTATTCTCAGGTCTGAATAATCATATCTTATTTTACACTGCTTCAAGAGCTAGTATGGTCTATGGCTATGAAATTAAATAAACAATATGCATTTCAGCAATATTAGGAGTAATAGAAAATTTGAGTAAATATTTATTTTACTTGAGGGGCATTTTTTTCTTTTTTCCCCACAATGTAAGCCAAATTGAAAGAGACATAGAACCTGCATCTGAGGCGATAATAGATTTTGAGTGTTGACAACAGATAATAACAGATTGTTAGAGAGACTGACACCCCCTCTGAATAAAAGCATAAATCGCATTAGATTTTGTATGAATTTTCAAATTGTCAGCCTTGTAAAAGTGACAAATAATAAATGTAAAATAGTAATAGGAAAAAAAAAATTCCTCTATGTTTGCCGCTTATAAGGTGTATATATATACATGTGTGTGTGTGTGTGTATATGCATATATATATATATATATATATATATATATATGTATATACACACACACACACACATCTGTGTATTTGTATCTATATAATGTATATGATGTATATATAAATATATAAAATTAATGTTGTATAAACACTACCATTACAATATTAACAGCAAAGACATTTATAATGCTACAAAACAATTATTTTTTTTAATTAAATGCTGGGGGGGGGGTCACATTTCCTTAGAATTTATTTGAATGACAGCATATTCAAATTATTTCTGGAGGATCATATGAGGCTGAAGACTGGAATAATGGCTGCTGAAAATTTAGTATACATAAAATAATTAAATTGTAAAATATATTAAAATAGAAAACAGTTATTTTTTTATTGTAGCCTAATAATATTTTGTCCCTCAAAAGAAATTGAAAAATTGCTATGTTGCTTTTGCAGTGTAAAGACTGCTTTATTGGTGGGAAAACGGCAGAAACAACAACAACAATATATGTAATTGATTCATAATTCATAAATCACACTTTCATAAATCACAAGTCTGTCTGCTTGAGAGTGATCCATAAGCCAATAAAATTAAATGATAAAAAAAGAGAAGTCAAACACTAATACAGAACAGATACAGATAGAGAATATGCCAAGTTTGCCATCTCTTTTCAAATGGGACACTGCAGTTTTCCAGCCATAAACATCATGCATGGTGCTCTTTTAAAAGCAACCTGCATTTAACGTGTATTTGCAGAGGAATTCTGACACATAATGTCCAAACTCTTTTTTCTGATTTATTTCTTCTCTTAGTTTTCTAAAATCTCTTGATTTTTAATCTCTGTGCCAGTGCCTGTAATAAAGATTATGGCAGCTATACTGACAAATCAGTTAAATCTTAGCTGGCTGACAACTCTGGCAACAGAATTATTTGAATATAATTCTCACAAGGGAAAATGTTTTAATAACAGGCAGCCAGCGTGAACGCAACCACATTGGAGGGTCAGATTTGGCGGCCACTGACTCGCATCAAAATGAGCAAACAAAGTCCAGAGTGTACAGAAATCCTCGTCCAAGTTGTGTGCATTTGACGGGTGTATAATAACTGTCTGCGGTGATAGTGCCGGTAGGGGTTGTGGATGTTTAATGACACATGATCTGTTGTTCAAAGCCACATGACAGGCCCACAGGAGCACTGATTTCACAACACTGCACTTAAATCTTCAAGTAATCCTCATACGCTTAAATCAAATTGGCTGCAAGAAGAACACGTTAAATCATCAGTTACCTGCTATACCTGTCTTAAACGCCCTAATAGTGTGCAAGTACCACTCCCAACTGTCTCACTCGACTGGGCTGAGTTGAAGTCAAAGAAGGAAGAACAGATACACAAAGAGTGAACGCACTGCCCTCTCTGGTGCTCTACTGGCTGTTCAGACTGCTTTACGCACACTGCAGGCTGGCTAATTATCATGGGGTTCTATGCTATCCCCCTTTGCCCCCCTCCAATTGAGCTCAGCACACCCCCACATCCCCTGCGGGCATGGGACGCACTGACAGTAATCTCCCTGTGACAGCACTTGGACGTGCCGTCATTAAGCCGTCCGTGTTATTGAGATGATAGCCCTGAGAATGTGGCCATCGTGCCAAAGAGAGCGAGCGATGAGCAGCTCTTCCTCTCCGGCTGAAAGACAATGAAAAAGAAAGAAAGGGAGGACAGACAGTTTTCCTCTTTCCCAAAAGCCATACCAGTTTAATCCGTGCTTTTAACATGCTCTGCCAAAGAGTATTTTACAGTCCGCATGTTGACTTAATTAAACAGAAAATCGACTTAAAAATATCTCCTCCACAGGAAAAACCCAAAACAAATCTAATTTAAGCGTACGCAGACAGTACGCTAACAACGGGCGATAGTTAAAGGAATATTTTACACATCATTTACTCACCCTATGTTGTTCCAAACTAGCATGGTCTATTTCTCGCATTTCTCTCTCGTGGTAAATACAAATTTAAAAAGATATATTTTGTAGATTATTTTGGCTGCTCTTTTATATACAAAGGAAGTGAAATCAAAACTGAAATTTCAGCTATGAAAATATTTGGGTGAAACAGCCCAAAAAAAAAAAAATCTGTTTTGGCTGAAAAAGTTTGGAATGGCGCAATCATTGACTAAAACAGGTTTAAGGTTTGATTACAGCTTATCTGATCACTCATATTAACTGTAAATAAACTAACATATCAGCACTGTGGACCAAAAATGTTGTTAGATTAGCAATATGTAAAATCTGTTTGTCTAATATCAAAAGGTGGCTCTTGAACTTTGCTTCGACCGGTTTATCACCTGAGAACATGACACCCTAAACAGCAAATTCAGTTATCCAATTACTCATATTTAATTATCGAAACATTTGTTCTTGCTGTTTTTTAGATTTTCTGTGACGTTTCGGTCCCTTTGTGTGTGGGACAGAATGAATTTCGAGTAGTTAATTATTTACTAGAATCTTTCTCTCTGCAGTAGCTCTCAAATCACATTTGTGTGATTTAAATATGCACTTTAAAATTTGAAATATCACGGTCAGTTGGTGTCTTGATGACATCTTGACACATCTTAATGTCCCAAATTTAAATATACAGCACGTGAATGAGATTTGAAAGCTGTTGCAAAGGGAAAGACAAAGGTGTCATATGGCTTAAGAAAATGTTAATATAGTGCATGTATCATATGGACTACTTTTATGGTGCTTTTTGTCTCTTTTTTTTTTGAGTCCCTGGTCACCATTCACTTCCATAGCACGGAAAAGGGCAGCATGAACATTCAGCGAAACATTTCTTTTTGACAAATTGTTCATTTTTAGGTGAATTATCCATTTAATGTGTCAAACCTGTGTCAAAATTGATAAATTGCAAAACCACATTATTCTGAAGAAAGAACAGAACAATCAGATGAGCGACAGAGTGAGTGAGGGAGAGAGAGAGGAAAGGAGAAAACTTTCCTTTCCCCCTCCTCTCCTCTCAGTCTCAGAGTGCCCTGACAGGGAAACAGATGGCAATTTAAGCAGAGAATTTATGAGCGCCACAATCTTAATGTTGCATAAAGAAAAGAAAAAGTCTCGCATCAAGCCCACTGACAAATGTACTCGCTAATATTAATGCACTCCTCATTCATCCAATATGCTTCCTAATTGCTTTTCTGTACACAGTAATATGGCACCTGCTGCTCAGCCCTTGCTCCGGCGTTCAGGAACCAGGCAAGGCATGGGCCGCCACTGGCCCTCGCATCGTGATGGATGCAGGGCCGTGCATCACGCACCGAGCCTGTCAGGCAGCATAATTAAAATTTTAGACTCACAGCCGAGAGAGAGAGAGAGGGCCGCCACTGGCCCTCGCATCGTGATGGATGCAGGGCCGTGCATCACGCACCGAGCCTGTCAGGCAGCATAATTAAAATTTTAGACTTACAGCCGAGAGAGAGAGAGAGGGAGAGGGAGGAGTGGTAAACAATGAAAAAGGAAACACTGCCACTGCTCAAAGGCATCTTCACAGTCAGTTCACACACTCTGAACATCTCTAGCATAGTGACTGACAAAATCACACACATACACAGGTTCACACAAACAAGTGAGAACATGAACAGCCACAATAACCTATATAGACATATCTGAAATAGCATATAGACTAGTGAATGTGATGATTCCTCAACACCACTTAACATCACTACTTATTCAAAAAGGAAAAATCAGTTTAAAAGCTATTTCAAGTATCAAAAGGATTATATTATTACTGTTAGCAATCATCATTACGGGTGAACTTCACAAAAGTGGTCAAGAACATGTATTGTTCATGGAGTTTTAAATCCCAATTCTTAAAAAAAAAAAAATATATATATATATATATACATATATAGTTACATTGTTTTAGCTTATTTTAAAATATATATATTACAGTATTTACAGTTAAAAAAACAAGGATAATCACTGAGGAAAAAGTGGAAATGCATAAATAAATAAATAATTTTGTCTGGAAGCATCACACATAATGCAATAATAATAA
>NW_015552625.1:31970-32551 GCF_001515605.1 Sinocyclocheilus anshuiensis | reverse complement strand
ATAATAATAAGAAAGAAAGAAAAAAAGAAAGAAAGAAAGAAAGAAAGAAAGAAAAAGAAAAAGAAAAAGAAAAAGGAAGAAAGTTCTTGTGTTTTAAATGTCTTTTGAATTCAGTATCCATAATCCATTCTTGGGATCAGTTTACATCAGTTAATTGTTATTCATGTAAAGAAATCCTTGATTTCTCTCTCACTTAAAAATTACACTCACTTTAAATCTCGTTCCATTGCTCGAACCTGTGGTCCCTGCATGCTGAATGAGTGTTTGAGTGTGGAATTACACCTTGCACAGAGTCATTTGGGATAATGTAGATCCTCCCTATAGCTCTTGTCATTAACTCTATAACAGCTGCTCTTAAATGCACTAAATTGTACTATAATGAGCAAGTGAATTGCAAGCAATTACAGAGTTAAATTGAATAAATCCTCAGAGCAATAAATTGTCCTTTCTCTTTACTTCAGATTTAATTTATGCATATTCATATGGAGACCCACGCATATAATTTTTAGGGAAACAATACGGTCTTCCATTTAGACGCTAACACTTTCAAGATCTAATATTATAGATAAATAAATATTAAA
>NW_015552625.1:30715-31960 GCF_001515605.1 Sinocyclocheilus anshuiensis | reverse complement strand
TATATATATATAATTTTTACACAATTAATTACAACATTTATATAAATACAATTCTTTTTTCCTTTCACAAAAACATTTTGTTGTTTTTTTTTTGTAACCATTATTCACCCTTTCTATGAATCCTTCAGAGTTTTCACACTGGGCACGTTTTCCTGCCTTCCAAATCCAAGTGTGATTTTTCCTGGTAAGCCTTGCAGTGTTGGTCTGGTTTCAGAGTCACTTGATTCTATCGAACCCTGGTGCATTTGCGTTGATTTGCAATTAAACTACAGGCTCACTCTTGCTCGTATCACCACTGTCATCTCCTACATGTGTTTTGTTGAACTAATGATGTCATCATTGGCTAAAATGCATGTTACTTTACTTCCTGAACAAGTGTGGAACCAACTTTAAGCTGCTTTTCGGTATCGCGGTGTGCTTCTGGGTCCGTATGACATAATATTTTCATGCAAACTGAGCACTGTTTCGAACTAAACTGTTAGTGTGCCACCTTACAATAAAAAGGGGCCTGTTTGCCGCTTACCTCAAATGACTGGGCAGGCCAAGTTTCTCAACACCAAATGTCTGTTGTTGTCACAAAATTGTGACTGGTCAAGATATGTTCCCTTTAAAGCAAGCGTTAAAAATCATGATCATGACTTTTAGAAACAGAAAAACCAGTGGAGTGATTTAATGTAACTTTAATAAGACAAACATAATGAACAAGAAGACTGATTTGCAAAGCAAATTTTTTATAAACTATCTTACGACCATTTCTGCATATACATTTACTAACTCTTCTCCCTAATTCAGCACTCTAGTATGTTTAAAACGATCACACACACACACACACACACAAAGGGCTCAACAGTGTTCTCTGGCTCTGGTTCTATGTCAGGGACTAACTCCGTTATGTGTGTAATGGGGAGTGTTGTGCACCTGAAGGCACTTGTCAACACAGGATCCCAGGAGCTGGCAGCAGCCGGGAGCCCCAGCCCCACACATCTGCTGTACCCACTTCCAGTGGGCACACATATCAAAAGACACAATCCATTCAGACACACACAAGTGCACAAATCGCACTCGTTTAGCATGAAAGGCAACAAAAACCTGGTTAAAAAAATCTAACAATAAAAAATACAAATAAAAATAATAATATTGATATTTATGATATTGATATTTATATTGATTATATAATATGGATATTATATATATATATATATATATATATATATATATACTGTATATACATGTATGTATATTAGT
>NW_015552625.1:19922-30684 GCF_001515605.1 Sinocyclocheilus anshuiensis | reverse complement strand
TCCAAAATAAAAGTTTTTGTTTACATAATATATGTATGTGTACTGTGTATATTTATTATGTTTTTTATATATATTTCAAATATTAACATGTAATTACATGCATACATTTATTCATATAATTTAAATGATATATATATACTTTTAATATATAAACATATTTGTCTTAAATATATACATGCATGTGTGTATTTATATATACATAATAAATATACACAGTACACACACATATATTGTATACACAGTACACACACATATATTGTATACAAAAACTATGAGCAAGCACTAATATAATAATATAGGGCTGAAACTATTAACTCGAATACAAAAAATCATCAGGCTTCGTTTGTCCATTTACTGTAACTACACATGGAACACCTTTCTTCAGTAGAACACAAACGAAGATTTTTAACACAAACCGTTGCAGACTGTCAGTCTTATAATGGAAGTCAATGGGAATCATGGCCTTGAGAGTAAAAAAAAAGCGATGATACTTTGATGTGTAAAAACACGAAACGATCGGTCTGTGCAAGAAACTGAACAGTATTTATATAGTTTTTTTACCTCTGATGCACTGCAATGTCTGAACTGTCCTGAGCGTGTCCTCGACAGCCGGCGCGTGACGCGTCTTCTTCGTCTTCTTCTTGCTTTACGGCGGATCGCAGACTTATAAGTGCATATATTACATGGACCATTGACACTCCTAACTGAGATTGTAGATAGAGTGTCAATCACTTCAATGTGTCAATACACATCAATGTATCGTCACGAGCCGCAGGGTTTAATTTGGTTTTGTTGGTGTATGTTTTTTTTTACTCTCAAAGCCGTGATTCCCATTGACTTCCATTATAAGACTGACAGACTGCAACAGTTTGAGTTAAAAATCTTCGTTTGTGTTCTACTGAAGAAACAAAGTCACCTACATATTGGATGCCCACCCTGGGGGTAAGCAGATAAACATCAAATTTTCATTGTTGGGTGAACTATCCCTTTAAGACCGTAAATCAGTATGGTGGCTAATTATGATGTCCCTAAGTTAAGTTAGCTATGTTTTGTGAAAGACTAAGCGCCATTCATGTTGATTGTCTCATTCTCTCTCTGTGACACACACACTCCCCATACAGTTATGCATAAAAATACCACAGAAAGATAGTCAATATCACACGGTTTTCACAGCCAGTTTTCACCTCTAAAATCAGCATGATTACGCAACAGTTCAATAAACAAGAAGTTAATATTAAGAAACTTACGTTTTAGACACCATATTGCCTGTTTTTGCTCTATTTCGCCAACAAAAAAATTCCTGTTTTATGTCTCTGAGCAACATGACGGTGTTTCGTTCCTGAATGAATCAACAATTTCACATTTAAAGTATCTTTTCATTTTTAAAATAATTGTAAATTATCAGTACTCAATGTTTTATGTTTAAAATAACAAAATATTATTTATGCATTTGTAACTGCAGGTTAAATGCATTCATGTCCCTCTGAGCAGCATTAATGTAAATAGGCCTACATCCAAATGCCTCTTCAGATGCAGCTTCCGTGTTTCCTCTGCATTGCAAATATGAATTTTGATACTGATATCATTTGTTTGGTAACAACCCAAATGTCTTATTATTCTAATTGACTGATTAAATGTAAGAATTTGACTCAAAAGATGATGCACACTTTTAGAAAAAAAAAGGCTTTATAAAGGTAAAAATGCCCATAAAATGTAAAAGTCAATTTAAACTTATTGGAACAGATTAATTTATATCACTGCTGTGAACTGACCAACACACAGAATATGAAGGATATCAAAAACAAGTTACACACTACACACACACACACACCAGTACGTAAAAATACATTTAAGGGGGTTTATTCTCCAAATAACTCTAATTTCGTGTTGCAGAAATATGTGTTTAGAAATTGTGTATGGACTCTTGTTCTTGTTCCAAGTTACCTTTCTGTCCACTGATTTTTACCTCTCACAAAAGCCAAAAAGCCTTCCAAGAAGACAGTAAAGGCTTATGTCATGCTTTAGCTTTAGTTAGGCTGAAACTTGAAAGTTAAGTTGCATGACATAAATGCAATGTTTAGGTATTATTATTATTTTGATTACTATTATTTTGATTTATGCCTTAGTTTTAGTTTTGTAATGTTTACCTTTTTTAAAGTAATGTGGAATTGATTTTTGTATTTTTATTTATTTATTTATATTTATATTTTATTTATTTTTTATTGATATATTTGTATTTGCATTTTGAATGTAATTTGGCAATTAAATGCATTAAAAGGGTTTAGTTCTCACGGTTATTAATGTATGAAATTTCAAATGACTTCTTAACGATTACTCGATTAATCGATGGAATGATTGGTAGAATACTCGATTACTAAAATAATCGATAGCTGCAGCCCTATACACACACACATACATATACATATAATGAATATTACGTGTGTGTGTGTGTGTGTGTGTGTGTGTGTTAAACGAAAGGTCAAAAATATAATTTCATGTCATTTAAATAACCATTTGCATCTCAGGTTTTTTTTTTTTCCAAGTGTGTGTAACAAGGATGCAGGACTTCAGCCTGTGTAAAACTAAGCGCTCATACCGCCGCACACATAGCATTTAACACAGCATGGGCCCACGTTTGCACATCTCAACACCTTACATTACTGTGCTCATCTGTGCAATTGCATTCCTGAGACAGCTGCAAGTTCCTGTCCACTTGTGCTCATGCACATCCCAGATAACTCTCTCTACTTCAATGTCACCACAATTACACAACACAGGCACGGTACCAAGGTCCGGTTTGCAGGCGTGAGGTAATAATTGGGTTGTATTTTATGGTTTATGTATTTTAAGATTGTGAGAAATAATAGCTCGGCTGAATAAATCATTCATACGTTTAGAGTGATTACCGGAGCGAGAAGAGGGGGGGAAGCTGGATCGCCCAAGATAGATTACCCATAATGCATTTCAAGAAGGCAACTAATTAGCAGAAGAAAGGTCAAGTAAAACCAGAAAGTGATTAGAGAGAGGAGACAGAAAAAGAGAAAAGAGAGAGCGAGCAAGCGAGAGATGTTCGCATCTCACATACATTTAGTCACTTTTGGAATGTGGCCAAATTTTTTCCCCCACCTCGATAACTGAAAGCAGTCGCTTCAATATTTAATGAAATGCTTATGTTGTGGCACCTGGACACATCCGCATCCACAGCGACCCGCTGCCTCCCAAGTGGGTCATTACTGTAGCCATTTGCAAAGGGCACGGGCCTCTCTCCGCCAGCAATGATGCCAGTCTTCGGGAATCTGCCGCAAAACAGCAGGGGACGTGGGGGCGGTGCCGTACTCAACTACCGGGAGGACGGAGTACCGCTGCAGAGGAGAAAAAAGGCAACAACAACAGCCCAACGTTGCACCCAGAGCAAAACTACTCCCACTGAGCCATGCTACGCTACAGCCCGCAGCCAGGCTTCTGCTGCCTTCTACGCCCAGAGATTACAGCACACTGCCAGCGCAGGCACGGCGGACGCATTTCTTCTGGCGCATCTCTCCTGTCAACAGCGAAAACACAGCTTTGCGCTGGCACCATCCGCTAAGCGCCCCTACTCCCCCTTAATGCTCCAATGCATCAATACCTTCAGCCATCAACGGGGAGCAGATGTCCTCCGTTACCGTATCCTTGGCCGGGATTGGGAGCGCTGCATTAGTCTCCAGGTCCAGGATGGCTGTCTCACCGTGGCCCGCCACCCGCTTCCACTGGCAGGTGATCCCGGGGCCTAATGGAATTTAATTACTTCAGCCACATTAATCATGGCTACAGTGGAACAGCCACTATTTCATCTCCACTCTTAGGGGTTATTAGTACAAATACACTGTCAAACTGCATTGTGGAAGTGGCATTTTAGGTGTCATCACCTGTACATTTATTAAAATCTATATCAATATCTTTCAGCGGACACTGCTCTCACCACCCCCCTCCTCGGTCGTCTCCCGTGCACATTAGGGTTTCAGACAAAGTTTCCTGGCATGAAGTGACACCGGTCTGAGAAACTTTTCCTTCATTAATTCTTTCCTGCCACTCCTGCCCGTCTTTCGACGATTGATTGGACGTGGCTGGCAAGGACAGCGGAGCAGCGCTTCAAGACAACACTCTGAAATAGAGACTTCATGCCCTGACTCGATGCAGGTGTCAAAAGCATTACTCAATTCATTATATTATTAATGGTCCGATGGTCACAAGCGTGACCATTTTTTTTTTTCACAACAGTAACGTTTCATAGATAAAACCTGGCAAAGTATACTTGGCTAAAATATCTATTGTTGTTTTTCACCAGCAAAACAAAAATTTTAAAAAACTCTAAAAAAAAAATTTAGGAAATGTATTTATTTATTTTTTATTTTATTATTATAATTTTTTTTTTACAACAGTCGTATAGTTAAAAAGTTTAATTGATGTTGTCCAGCTATTAATTATCCCCCCCCCAGGAAAGAATTGTATTTATCCACCCATTAGTACAGTGAAGTTTATCTCTTCAGTTTGTCATTTTAAAGAATCGGCTACTCAAATAAGAGTTTCATTCTTTAAAGAAGCTAAAATTGAAACAGTATATGACTTGAATACTGCATAGCAGTATCAACTCTACCACCTTAACATACCCAAACTAAAATAGCACTTTACACACACATTTATTTCTAAAATCACTCAGCCAAGGATCAGGTGCTGGTTTGTTCTGATTTAATTATTATTTCTAGCCTTGAAATAAAAATCAATAGGTAGATTCCCTGAGCCCTCGTTATCCTGTTTCATGTATTTCATAGTAAAAATAAAAAGCCACAATAGTAATATGTGGAATTTGAGACCTGCTGCTCTGAACACTCGAAGGTCAGGGAAATTAATTTTACTGACTGTGGAGGTGAGGAAAGGAAAAAAGGTGAAACCACAATAAAAACTCCTGCTATACAAAATATTTCAACAGCAGGTAATTCAGCATTCGCTGTTCCATACGTTTCAATATTTCCTAATGCAAGTCTCACATGAGGATTTGATCACACTGCAACAGCTGAATTAGAGAGACCTGCAATAAGAAATTCACCTCATTAAAAAAACCTTAACCTCCCGCATTCTCCACCAACTTCCAGGTTTTGTTTTATGTGACAACCTCATTTAAATGCATATCTTTTCCATACCTGAAGAATTTCAAACATGCTATTTTGTTGCACCAATTTAATAAATATACCAATAGACATCGCAGCAAAAAGTTCACTCAAGATACAACTAAAATCAATCCCAAATCAGGTTTGAATCAGGCAATATAGTAGTTCTACAGCAAAAAAAAAAAACATGTATGCATTCAAAGCAAATGATGAGAAACTGCCTAAAGCTTTGCTTTGATGAGGATACACCTATCAATAAAAACATAATAGATCTGGATCAGAGAGCTTGTTAGCTCGCTCACAACCACACTAGAACCCTATAGCACTGACAAAAGAAAGTAGGCGCTTTTAACAAAGGCATATGAATAGTGAGGTCTTGAGCTCTGGGCTATATAGATTACTATATGATTACTAGAGCCTATGCTTGCGCATGCGTGATGTTATGTGTGTGTGTGAAGGATGGCTGTATGATTTCTCTCCAGTCCTATTCAGAGACGAAATGGGCCCTGCATACTTGCAAATGACTGGGAAATATGCAAGTAATTTACCGTTAAATTCCATAACAGGAAAACCTAATTGTACAGCATGTCCAGCCTAATTGAATTGTTCTACAAGTGCATTACTGTTATGGAAATAATACTGACAGGAGTGATAAGAGATTGAACGGAAGACACTGAATGGAGAATAAAACTATTAGGCTAAAAGAAAAAAGAAAAAAATCATACACAGAAAGCAATTCAGTGACGTGTAAAACAGGATCAAAATGTAAAATGAACAAATGATTATAAATTAACAATAGTAATACTACTAATAATTATTATGTCCATGCATGCACTAAAAATAAACAACAACAATTAAAATAATAATAAATGCTTCCAAATTAGAAGCATTAAAAATCACATTGGCTACTCATCCAATCTGATGTTTCAACTTACATGTTTTTACAAGCTACATATTTACACAAAAAAATGCTGTTTGCAATGTAAATAAAACACTAAATAACATGCTCATTTGTCAAAAATCCAAAAACAGCTTGATGCACCCACAAAAATGCCCTTTTGCTTGCCTAGACTGAAAAAGCCGCCCTCTGCTGGTCAGAGACTGAAGTGCAGTTGACCCTTCTACAGTTTTCCTGCAGTGGCCTCTGTCAACTAACAAAAGCAGCCGTGTGTCAAAACAGGCTGTCAATTTCGTAAAAGAAATTGACGTGAAATGCAGGATGCGCTGAGCAAACACATAAAGAAAATTTGCATCCACGCTTGTGTGCACCAAACACATTCAGCCAGTAAATACATGCTGCCAAGCCTTTCTTGCAAACAAAAAGTACACAGATACATACATTTGCACGTGTGCACTTATGCACTTTTGATGCAAAGGGGCGCATGTGCTTTATTGTATCAAGCTGGAAGCAAGCAACAAAACAATCTTGCGATAATAATTTTGCTGTGAATATTAGCCTTCGTTTGATTGATGCAAAGAACACGTGCAGTTATATTGAAAAGCTCACGAGTGATAATGTCGAGATGGGAACGTAATATCACCAGTGTTTCCAAGAACTGCTAAATGTTACACTGACTAAAAAATAAAAAAAAATCTCATTAAATCACATCACTCTTAAACACCGGAACTGCCTAAATATAATGAACCTTATGATCTCAAGCTACAGTATCTCTTTGACAGCAGGTTGTTTCAGCAATGATAGGTTAATGTAATTTCTCTTTTGTTTCATTCAGTCATCATGGAGGAGATGTCCTTCCATGATGACACGCCGATGGTGAGCAACTTCATTTCAGCCCCGGAATATCTCACGCATGTGACAACAACCTTCCTTTGTTGCCAAGAGTGTTGAACTGCTTTGAACTGCCGACTGACAGAATAGGGAAGCCATTCCAAACGCAAATGTAAATTATTGTTACTTACACGTTTAACCCTCTAGACACTATTCTGTCCTCATATGTGGAGGAATTCTGAAATCATGTTGCCCTCTTTTGGCTGGCATGTGCGACTGCAGATTCTTTCCTCACATAATTACAACTGCTTGAAAATGGGCAGGTGTTTAAAAAGGATAAAGGTGTGATATCTTGATAAGACGTTGAAGAATGTAAAATATGAATGTGAGATATTTGAAAATCAGATATGACAATGTTACAAATATAAAGGAAATGACCATGCAGTTTCCTCACGCAGTATGGTACAAAAACATAAATGACTGGATTTGATAGATGAATTAAACTGCAATGACCTGCAAAAAAACCTGTAACAGAAACCCTGTAAAAGAAAGTCAAACAACGTAAAAAAAATAGTGACCTGTACTCATCACACTAGGCCAAACAACCCTGTAAATGTCTATTAATGAATATTTCCTTTTCATACTAGCTCTATTCTCAACACATTTCCTCCTGTGCTTTCGTCTCATTTCGTACTCACTCGCTTTCTCTGCCTTCCTCTCCCTCACTCCTCCTCAGACCTGCGGGTCACTCCAGCAGGAACAGGAAGTATCTGTCCTCCTTTCCAGAGCTCACCCCTTTGTCAGTTTCCCCAGCATTCCAGTCTTTGATTTCCCACTCGTCTGCAAAGATAAGAAACAAACCCCAGCAATGGGAACTTACAGTGAATATCCTTTTCAGCCTCCACACCTACTATCTGTTTTGCTTTCTCTTTTTTTTCCTCCCTCGTTCATCTCTGAGCTCGGGGAAAGTGAAGAGGTGGGTAGTTTATTCAGTAATATTCAGAACGGTTGATCTAAATAAAGATGCTCTTCAAATTCCTGTGTATGTCTAATGGTCTATCATTGAGGGAGGATTACTGATCTGATTTAAACGGCTAAACAATGCTGAGTGGAAAGGAGGAGTGGAAAGAGAACTTTTGTGGTGACAGATGCACTATCGAGAATTTCAGTGGCTCATATTTCAAGCTGGTGAAATAGAGTTGTTTAAACGGCCTGTAGTGTCCAATATATAGCGGTAAATAAACGGTAAGAGCTTGGTGATAAGCAACCCTCCCCACACTCTCTCCTCGCAGCTGAATCGATACGGCCTGTGCAGCATATCATTCATCTCATAAGTATAATAAATAGTTGTGTTATTAATCTCATCTTTATACAGGGGTAATATGATAGTTAATTCAGCTCAGTTGAAATGAATGGAAATAAGTTAATCACAAACGCATCACTTAGGAAAATCAATTCGGGCGAGATATTCTAATAACAATACATATAGGCAACGAGCGCTAATTCCATTATGCATAGAAAGCAATATTTCACTCCGTTATTCTGACTAACGCATAAATGGAATATTTCACACTCTTTTCTTCAGTGAAAACAATATAGATTTTGATTTGCTTGCGAACAATTTTAATAAAAAGCTATTGATGGGATATTGATTGGTTAGCTCACAGCACAGCTCGTGGGCCCAGTGTGCAACAATCATTACACGCCATGCTTTTGGGTTCATTTCAACTCATATGGTCAATAAAGACTCCATATGCTCTTGGCCCTTTGAACACGTCGGGATGCTTTTTCCACAGCATCCTTTAAATCAAACTCTACTGTCAGGATGAGCCAGAAGAAATACTCAAATGTAGCAATGCTCCAACATCCCACTGACCATGAATCAAGATTATGCTGAAACACAAACATGTCGGACAAATTGATACTTTATATCAGTCTAATATAAAATAGAAAAAAAGAGTTATTATGTGTTGGCAGTGCACTATGATTTCCACCATCACTGAAACTTTAGTAGTACATAAGTAAACTGAATTTAAAATTGGCCAGGGTTTCAAGTCTTTTCAGCTTTAATTTTCCAGGAATCACTTTTATGCTGTAGTTTCAAAATTTGTGGCATCCCTAAAGGCTCGCTGAGTGGTTCCTTGACTGCTTTCCCATCTGTACCTTAAGAATGTGATCTCTGCACTCCAAAATCTTATTTATCTCTGTGTCACTTTGTAAAATCTTTATTAGTGTGAACATATCTTTTAAATGTGAGAGCCACTGGAGTAACGGCAATAAAAGGCTGGAGAGGGATCAATGCTGAACGCATTACGCCTCAGCACAGAGACTTGGCTTTAATAATCAAAAAATTGATCCATTAAGCTCAGCCTAATTCTTTGCCAAAACGGGAGCGGTGCTCAGTTTTCAACACATGGTTATATGAAGAATTGCAATTTTTCACTGAGACTCTGGTCTAATGACACAATATTGAAGACAGACAGACAGACAGACAGACAGACAGACAGACAGACAGACAGACAGACAGACAGACAGACAGACAGACAGACAGACAGACAGACAGACAGACAGACAGACAGACAGACAGACAGACAGACAGACAGACAGACAGACAGACAGACAGACAGACAGACAGACAGACAGACAGACAGACAGACAGACAGACAGACAGATAGATAGATAGATAGATAGATAGATAGATATATAGATACATAGATAGATAGATACATAGATAGATAGATCAGTTAAGAGCCATCATTCATGTAAAGAATAAAGATTGTTATAACTTTTTTTTTTTCTTGAAGTGACCTAACATTTACCGAGCCCTTCTAACATGACTGTGATCATTCTCCACACACACTTCAAAGGTTACCGGATGTGCCCAATACAAAGCTGTAAGTGAGAGTTCCATTTTTGACACTAGGATTTACCAAAAAAGATGAAACCTTATCCATGCCATTCTGATGAGCTGGAGCATGTGTGTCAATTCCACAGTGTAGGAGCAAACAGCAAAGTTTAAGAGAGCAGATGATAGGGGGAAGTGGATGAAAAGGAGCACAAAGGAGGTAAACAACCAAAACCCTCTGAAACAAGACCCGTGGCAGAGTCGTTTGGACCTCGGTGGATGTGCAGGTCGAGCATCACAGCGCAGAGACGCTTCCTCTGCGCCGTGTCCCTGGGCTGCCGCTGCAACTCAACACCAGCGATATCGATCGGACTCCTAAGCCTCCACCAACCTGGTCAAACCCGAGTCCTTTCTGATATTTACCCACTAAAGTATTCCCTTCTGCTAGCACTGCCAACCCACAAGACATGGAGGGAGAAAAAAAGTCAATTATATACAACGTGCTTGGTTTCCCCTCAAGGATGGAATCCACCCTTTCTAATCCGATCAATTCATGTCAGACAGGAGGCTGGATTCAGCGCTATCTCTGAAGTCCTGTAATCCAGGCTAAGTCTTCACACTGCCTGCCTCACCTCCACAAGAAAAGGGTTTGGTCCAGAGCGTGATACAGCAAATTAGCCGTAGTGTGCATTCAGACACACTGCAGTGGATGGGTGCCAGTGCGCTAACAGCTAAGCATAATTGGATAAGCAATTCAGCTAATTCCTATAGTCAATTCTACAGTTGGCACATACAATATAGGGGGACTGGGGCTAGTTGCCACACTTTTTATTTTCCTTTTATTTTTGAAAGTCAATTTCTATATTAGCAGGTGTGTTGAAACACATAAAACAATAAAAAAAAATGATATGCCATTTCATAATAACATAAACAGCAATACAGAAAAAAATAAGTATTTTGAAGAATTAAGGCATTTTTAAGTATTTTTGAAAGTCAATTTCAATAATAGCAGGCACACTGAAATTAAACAATATAAAATATATA
>NW_015552625.1:10459-19895 GCF_001515605.1 Sinocyclocheilus anshuiensis | reverse complement strand
TATATGCCATTTCACGATAACATAAAAAGTAACAAAAAATATCAAACAATTGTTTTAGCCACAAATACTGTAATTAATAAACTGTACAAATTTACAACTTCAAAATACGTGACAACTTGCCTCAACCTGACCTGATCTTTCAATTAAAATCTACCTTCATTATATACTTGACTCTTGTCTGAATGTTTCATTATATTCACTTGTTTAAACATAAGGTGAAGATATTATGCTATAATTACTTTGGTTGACATAACTTACAAAAAAATATATTTTAATTTAAGAGGGTTTTGAACTAGATATTTTAAAAGTGTGACAATTAGCCCCAGTCTCCCATATTGTAGACATTCAGCAAGGTACAATCTGATATTTCTTTTCCTTTTTTTTTTTTTATCCTTTTTTGACTTTTAGCCACTGGTGAACTATATCCAAGCAGTATATAACTTTGAAGTATGTGGCTGGTGGTGAGACATGGGAAGGTGTCCCATTACAGACACGCAAATGCTAACGGCCAGTGTGCACGGTAAATGATCAGGAACGAGGAGAGAGTGCTGGGACACTTCGCAGAGACGCTTCCTCTGCGCCGTGTCCCTGGGCTGCCGCTGCAACTCAACACCAGCGATATCGATCGGACTCCTAAGCCTCCACCAACCTGGTCAAACCCGAGTCCTTTCTGATATTTACCCACTAAAGTATTCCCTTCTGCTAGCACTGCCAACCCACAAGACATGGAGGGAGAAAAAAAGTCAATTATATACAACGTGCTTGGTTTCCCCTCAAGGATGGAATCCACCCTTTCTAATCCGATCAATTCATGTCAGACAGGAGGCTGGATTCAGCGCTATCTCTGAAGTCCTGTAATCCAGGCTAAGTCTTCACACTGCCTGCCTCACCTCCACAAGAAAAGGGTTTGGTCCAGAGCGTGATACAGCAAATTAGCCGTAGTGTGCATTCAGACACACTGCAGTGGATGGGTGCCAGTGCGCTAACAGCTAAGCATAATTGGATAAGCAATTCAGCTAATTCCTATAGTCAATTCTACAGTTGGCACATACAATATAGGGGGACTGGGGCTAGTTGCCACACTTTTTATTTTCCTTTTATTTTTGAAAGTCAATTTCTATATTAGCAGGTGTGTTGAAACACATAAAACAATAAAAAAAAATGATATGCCATTTCATAATAACATAAACAGCAATACAGAAAAAAATAAGTATTTTGAAGAATTAAGGCATTTTTAAGTATTTTTGAAAGTCAATTTCAATAATAGCAGGCACACTGAAATTAAACAATATAATTGTAGACATTCAGCAAGGTACAATCTGATATTTCTTTTCCTTTTTTTTTTTTTATCCTTTTTTGACTTTTAGCCACTGGTGAACTATATCCAAGCAGTATATAACTTTGAAGTATGTGGCTGGTGGTGAGACATGGGAAGGTGTCCCATTACAGACACGCAAATGCTAACGGCCAGTGTGCACGGTAAATGATCAGGAACGAGGAGAGAGTGCTGGGACACTTTAATTTCCACTGACATATTGTGCTTCATGTACAGTCTGAATGGCTCCATAAAGAAAGTGTAATGATGGTCCAGGACCCTGGCCAAATAGCTGACATGCACGGCTTCCCTGGTCAGCTCAGCACCGGGTTTGATCCGTCTCATTACACCAGTCATTCAAATAATGGGCAGCTATGGGAGCTCTGGTAAAGCTGCAACTAATACACATGCCAAAGTCTACATCATAGTGGTTCATTCTCACTGTCTGCTTAGTATGCACAGGTGTTCAGGGCTGAGAAAGTAAACATATAAATCTACATTTTTAATTTAAAACATACTATAATAAAATTATATAAACAGATATAAAATTTCAAAATTACATATAGCAAAAATATTATATGAATAATTTATCTAATTAGCATTATCTAAAAACTATGTAAAAATAATAATGTTATTTTAATGTTATATTATATTAGTAAAAAAAATACTATAATACTACTAAAAAATACAATATACTTAATATATTCATTTTCTGAAATGTCCTCTAAAACTTACAAATACTAAATATAAAATGCATTACAATCAAGAACGTTCTAATCTGATCTTATATGAGAAACTGAAGGAAGCTCAGATAAATCATCACCTATAAAAGGATCTCACGATCCACAGTCTAGCAATAACGATATATTTTCAAACCGGTTCGTAAAAACAGCACTAAAGCTTGTCTACCGAGATCGGAAAAGAACAATAGCTCCTTATTCTCATTCAGATGAATGCATGGTAAGGAGAGGGAGAGGTGCGATAAATCGGCCACCCCTGCTCTTGTCTCGCTTCAAAAGAATCTGTTAGAGAGAGAGGGAGAGGGGGAAAAAAAAGCAGGGAGCAAGACCCACACGATGTAGTTCTAGCCAATTGCATTCCAGAGAAGTGACCATGGCTGGAGATAAACAATGCACAATAGATCACGCTCCTCAAAAGGTATAAAAGAAAGGCAGATGCCGCAGGAATAAGGCAATAGCAGGAGAAAAGAAATAATCAGCGTTTCTCCATCAATTCCGAAAAGCATAATTGTTTAAATCCTTTATTCAGGACTGCCATTAACCCTGTGCAGTGTATGGCTGTAACAATCTGCATGTGAAGGGAAATAGGAACCTCTCTCTCTCTCTCTCTCCCTATGTGAGGTTGCCAGGCTCACCCTCTCCAAACCACAGCCAGAGCCAAAATCGCTTTAAATTGTTCCTCACTGTCGCAAACAAAAAAGCATTTAACACTCACCCATTGTGCGGGGACTGATCTCTCAACCACTCTAGCACCCCGTCAACACAAGCCCAGATATCCTTCCACAGATATGTAAACAGCCCACTAAGATTTCTTTGTTTGGATTTTGAAGCTGGGTAGGTTTGCCTTTGCTGCGCTTGCTTTTACAGCTTAGAAGCAGGTGGATGACAAAACATCAATCTCTCCAGGCACAATGTGTAGCACGCACGCTTGACACTCTACACAAGCAATATACAATCACACACTCCAATACAGGACTCTCAGCTGTAATGATGTGTGTTTGCTTAAAGGCAGCTTTACTGAATATTTGAGCATTTTTGGATTAAAAACACACAGTATATTAGAGCCTGTGAGGCTTAATGTAGGGGGAATTAGACACCAAAACATCCATCCATAGACATCTGCATCCATAGCATCTGAGCAGAAAATGATAAGGGCAGGGGAAAGTTCTTTTTCACTGTTTATATTTTAACCTAAGTATTAATGCAAGACAGGTGCTATAGTCTATTGGGGGAAAATATTTTTTTAAGTGGGGTGTTACCACACTGGAAACCTGTCAGAGAACAACTGATATGCTGATATTTGTGAGATTCTGGCTACTGTATGTGTCACGCTATTTAGTCCAGTGAGTATTTCTCTGAATCAGTCTAAACACATAATCTTGGCTACAAATAATAATAATAATAAATAATAATAATAAATAATAGTAATTAAGGTTTCCACCATCTTGCCCAGTGAAAACAAATAAAGTTAATTTAACGTCATACACTGAAACACGCCTTGATCCAGTTCTCATCAGTTCATTTTTAATTAATTTAATAAACACATACTCTTTTTCTTAAATAAATAAATAAATGTAAATAAAAATAAGCACCTCTTCTATAATTACAGGATAAATACATAAAAAAAAAGTTCGAAATGATTCAATCGAATCAAAAAAAGATGTCCTGATAGCCTAGTAACAACAAAAGTATAAAAGGAAAACATTTATGAAATACAAACTATCCATGAAACAGCGAACATGTAAAAGGTAACATACAATAGCATCGATCGATTTGAACAAATAATTACTACAATAATGTATGGTTTGATAAAAACGTGACAACTACCTACCTGAAAATATCAGTCCTGAAAATACTGTTAAAGCTCTTCATAAGTTAGTTGACTATATCTTGTTGTCTAATATATGCAAGTCTGGGTTTATTGCGTTCACTTGTTCACCCAGCAGATACAACAAAAATATGATGATACTGGAATTTTAGTTTGGAGAACAGAAGTCATAAAACTGTGTTTTTACTGCTGCAAAATGCTTCTAGAATAATTGCGTCACATGGGGCGTTTTAGCCTAACGTTACCTGTTGCACTGTGTGTAGTTTGCTTGTTTTGATTTTGGTTAAGCGAATATAAACACCCATCAAGTGATTAACTAATGGTGCGTTCACGCCATATTGGAATTCCCGTAATTACAAGATTCCAACTTATAAAAAGCATTCACGTCCTCGTAGAACTCGTAATTACAACTTGAGAACTGGGAGTTTTCTGAGAGCTACGACGCCTCCATTCAGAACTGTCGTTTCTTTTCCACTTCAAGTTCTTCTTCTTCTTCTTTAGTTTTTTGGCGCATAACAATCTAAATGTATAGCACCACCTACAGTACGTTGCTGTTGTGCAGTCATGTTAGCTATTATATTCAAAGTGAATTATGAACATAAAAAAGGAAAAATTTTTATTTTTATAAAAAAAATAAAAAATATAATTCTCCATAAACTCTTCCCTTTACCAGATTCCCAGGTTCCAGGGACCCATCTGGCGCTGCGTCTCCAGCTCCTCCAGAATACTTCCCTGGTTCCCTAAAATCCTGATCAGGCTACAGCATCCCTGTTTGATTTTAAATCCTCTCACTCAACCCTGTACTATAAATGTAATTTTTTAAACATTTTTTCAAATTTTATTAAACTCATATCCTAACAAGTACCCAAAATCCTTATTTACCTTTCCCTTTTTATTTAAGTATGTTATTAATTCCTTTCTTTCTTCATCATATTTTTTTACAATCGTATATTACATGCTCTCTACTGTTTCTTTTTCCCCACAATACTCACATAAACCATTCTCATGTACTCCAGTAATAAATAGTGATGCATTCAGTCCTGTGTGTCCAAGTCTCATCCTTGTTATAATGACTTGTTCCCTCCTGTTTCTACCACTAATGTTTCATTTATTATTAACATTTTTTTAAATATTAAGTAAATGCCTCCCCTTATTATCTGAATTCCATATTTCTTGCCAATCCTTTAAAATATTTTCCATAATTATAGTTTTGACTTCACCTACTTAAAGCAACATTAACATCTACTTCTTCCTTTTTTAAAGCATCTTTTACCAATTTATCAGCTGTTTCATTTCCCAATATGCCCACATGTGCTGGCACCCAGCAGAAACCGACTAATACACCTTTTCTTTGTACACGGCACACGCCATGATAATGTCAATATTTCACTTAAGTCTTCTCTACATGAATGATGGGTGGACAATCCCTCCTGCGTAATCTGTTTTTCTTTTTCTCCTTGTAGCTGGAAATGAGCTCACAGACAATTTGCAGGCTATATATATATTTTTTTTTTATAATTACAGTCTTGCTTGCGAGAACTCCGGTCTGACGCACGTGGGTTCTCGCGTTATTTCCTTATCACTTCTCACGTGCGTTTTGCTGTGAAATGTAGTTTGCGGACCAGACAGAGCTGTCGGCGATTCTTCCTATTGTAAAGTCATGCAATGTGAAACCCCCTGTCGCAGATCCAACGTGCAGTGTGAACACTCTTTATCACTTCTCGCGTGTGTTTTGTTGTGAAACATAGTTTGCGGACCAGACACAGCTGTCGGCGATTCTTCCTATTGTGAAGTCATGCAGTGTGAAGCCTCCTGTCGCCAATCCGTCGTGCAATGTGAACACAGCAGCAACTGAATGCTACCCCAGATAGTCAAGCAGTGTGAAAACAACGGCGATCCGACGAGTTTGAAAATCGTGCAGTGTGAACTCGGCATAAGAGTGGGTTTCTTAAGAAGTGGGGTTATACGAGCTTGTTTAAATGTTGAGGGAAAAACATCAGTGTGAGATGATACTCTTTTAGTTATTGATACATTCAAGTCCGGGATAAAAACTCCTATTCCTGCAAGCCCTATATTTGGGTCTTTTGATCCATCTGTATAAATATGCGTACTCGCATAAAATATTTGCTGTAAATGTCTATTCACCATATATTTAATATTACCCATTTCCTCCAAGTCCCTTTTCTTGTCTAGTATTTCCAAATCAATTTTAACTTCAGGAATTAACCAAGCTGGTACCTCGCCCCATACTGGAGACATACTACATTCTATATTTGCAATCTGATATCTTTCTGCTAGTTGATTAATATTCCATCCAAAACCCTTCCCTTTTTCCTTTGTATATTCCCAACAATTATTCAATACATCTTTAGAAATATGTTCTCCAGCATGACTGGTGAACAGCATTGTCCAGCATTGGTGTCCAGCATTGGTGTCCAATATACTAGGGACAATTTTACTCTACGTAAACTTAATGGCATTTCATTTGCCTCTACTAATAGTGCATTGAGTTGTTTTAGTTGCTCCTAGACATATCCTGAGTGCTCTGTATTGTATTCTATCTAATCTCCTTAACAATGTTGCTGATCCTGCATCATACACCATACATCCATAGTCAAGTATAGATCTAATCAGGGCTTGATATATTGTTAACATAGTTTCTCTATCTGCTCCCCACTCTTTTCCAGCAACTGATCTCATCACATTTAAAAATTTCCTGCATTTTTTATCTGTTTCTTCAATATGTTTCTTCCAAGTATAACTTTCATCAAACCAAATTCCCAGATATTTAAAAACGAACTCTTTCTAACGGTTTACCTTAAAATACCAGCTCAGTGTCTGTTGGAACTTTCACCGCAGGCTCTGTTTAGGCGTTGATAGTGTTGCCATAGAGAAGCATATTTCCGAGTCCGAGGACGTGAACAGCTCCGAGTAGAACGTCACGTGCTGTCATCTCGAAATTACGGTAATTACGATATGGCGTGAACGCAGCATACCACTAAACTTTATATGTCATACAATAGCACGTCTTTTACAAGATGTTGAGGGATTCTGTTCGTGTACACTGCTAATATATTGCAGAGATACATTTGGTTATTAATTTCTTTTGCAAATTAGTTCAAATAAAGTTCGGTCATTCAAACTTTAATGACGTCAGCGTCAGCGACGCTTGAGTCTTTCCGCGGGAAGTTACTTTCGCTTTGCCTGTATCACAACAGCGGATAAAGCTTCTGACAGTAGTGTTCTGCCTATAAAGCGTTAGTCTGTGTTTATATGGTTTAGTTTATTGTCCAGACATCTAAATAGGTGTTTAGCTAGCGGTTTATATTCAGCCTGTGCTTTGGCATACTTACTTTTCATCATGAACTGTTTGCTGATGAGAGAAAGTCCTATGATTATTCCGCTTAATAAGGAGAAGACAGTCTATGACGGGTTCATCACAGTACTGATAAGAAAAGTTTCACATCTCAGTTCACAGTCATACTAAATAAGACTGTGTAATGTGTCGTGTGGATCGTACCAGAAGGTGAACCGATTGTCACAAGTGTCACATTTTTCTCATTATTTTATCTTTGACCGGAAAAAGACTTAAGGATAAGAATATCTCTACCGGCTGATCGTCAGATGAAACAGGCAAAGTATGATTGCAATAGTATTTCTTTAAAAGTAGTTTTTGTATATGATGGCCGTCAAATGTTATGTCGGTGTATATGTTATTGCCTTTTTTATTAAGGTAGCAGAGAACATAAACAACATCAAACAAAATATCAACGTGAAGAACATTAGACCATTTACAAGATATAGTCATATATAAAATGTCTTAATTAATAAATCTCAGTTACACTTATAACAAAATATTCTATATTGTAAGCAAAAATACTATAAAATCAATTTCATATTTGTATTTTTTGATAAAGTTACCAAAATGCTTTTAAACCGCTCCAAGGCTTTTTCATTCCATTTAAATTTGTGTATATAATGTTGAGCCAGTATAAATAAGTCACTCATAAACAGTACATTTTTATTATTTTCTGTTTTTTTATTTTTTTTTATTTACCATTTTATTTGATAAATGATTCCAAAATGATTATTATTAATATTATTAAATTTTCTTGTGCTTGTCTTTGGTTGTCGTCAAATGTTATGTCGGTGTATATGTTATTGCCTTTTTTATTAAGGTAGCAGAGAACATAAACAACATCAAACAAAATATCAACGTGAAGAACATTAGACCATTTACAAGATATAGTCATATATAAAATGTCTTAATTAATAAATCTCAGTTACACTTATAACAAAATATTCTATATTGTAAGCAAAAATACTATAAAATCAATTTCATATTTGTATTTTTTGATAAAGTTACCAAAATGCTTTTAAACCGCTCCAAGGCTTTTTCATTCCATTTAAATTTGTGTATATAATGTTGAGCCAGTATAAATAAGTCACTCATAAACAGTACATTTTTATTATTTTCTGTTTTTTTATTTTTTTTTTATTTACCATTTTATTTGATAAATGATTCCAAAATGATTATTATTAATATTATTACATTTTCTTGTGCTTGTCTTTGGTTGTTTTGCAGATTTCATTGTTGTTGGCAAATGAAACGGCTACTTCATGGTTATCAACATATTGTGAAGCAGGTACAATAAATCAAAGGCAAATAGTTTGCAGCTATTTTTCATCATTCTAGAAATACGTCTTAATTAACACATAGCCTAATGTTTGGCATGGGGGATTTATGATTTACCCTGCCTAGATTTATGCGGTACCCTAACTAGTTAAAGTTCATTATTTTCTTATGAATTTAAAATGATTAATAATTAACTCTAATGGTCACTCTCATTAGTCAAGTGACAGGTGCTGCTCTTGATGTTCTGTATGTAGCCTAGGGCTGTCAAAATGACTGAAAAACTACATTTGAATTTTGTACTTAAATATTATCAATATTCGAATTATATTCGAATTTAAAAGGCATAATTTCAGTTAGGGGGGAAAAAGATTTTGGCTTCTCTCCTGAGGCCACAAGAGGGCGCATCGAACGAAATATTATGCACGTTTCTTCAAAGCATAATAAAATAACACGACTATCTTTGAAAAAAGTGCATAATGTTTAAAATAATGTTTATAAACCTTATATAATTAAAGTTGCTTAAACAATTAGAAACAAAACAGAATCATGCATGTATGTATAGTTTAATACAAAGGACCGAAAACCAATCACAAAGAGAACTTTCTTCATTTAAAAACTTGAGATGCACTCAGATGGGGAAAAACCGCTATAAAGTCTTGAGACATGTTTTTAAAAAGTTGAACTTGCATTAATTTTCCATGGCTTTCTAAACATGCGGCTCTCTTGTGCGAGACGCGAGTGCAACAGTGATAGATGTCCCTCTAGAACAGGGGTCTCCAACCCTTTTTACACCACGGACCGGTTACGTTTGGAAAATATTCTCGTGGACGGGGGGGGTGTATTATATTTATATATATATATATAATATATATATATTAGGCAATTATAGAGTATTATAATAGCATTAGTGGTTCAAC
>NW_015552625.1:459-5459 GCF_001515605.1 Sinocyclocheilus anshuiensis | reverse complement strand
AAAAGAAAAGAAGATTGTTTGGAGGTGGATCCGTCAAAATGTTTGCAAAATGTTGTTTTGTTTATTTGTTTGTTTTGTGTTTTTTGTTTTGTTAATAAAATGCATTTTAAAAATCTTAAATTAACTGTCATAAAACCTGTACATAGAAACCAATTTAAAAAGTAGACTGCTGCTTTTAGGGTAATCCACAATGCATTATGGTAAACGTTTGTAATATATAAAGGCGTTTATTTTTTTTAAAGGGGTCATCGGATGCCCATTTTCCACAAGTTGATATGACTCTTTAGGGTCTTAATGAAAAGTCTATAACATACTTTGGTTAACATTGCTCAATGGTAGTGTAAAACAACCCACTTTTTACCCTGTCAAAATCTGCTCTGTTTTCAGCAAGCCATTTTAGTGCATGTTCCTTTAAATGCTAATGAGCTCTGCTGATCCCACCCCTCTCTTCTGTGGGGTGACGAGCCGTTCTCATAATACCGTTTACTTTAGCCGCGGAACTTGCTAACTAGCATGTTATTAGGAAAGGCGAGTTGCAAAGATTCATAAAAGAACCTTATACTCACTTCTTCTGTAGGTGAGGCTGGATCACGAATGATTTGCGCGAACATAAATGCATTTAGGTAGATCGGGGGACGCATACCCTTCAAAAACAAAGGTAATCCACTGCGTCTTCAGCGGCTCAGATGTCGGGAGTAAATAACGACTGCTATGTTCATTATTACATCCAACAACAGAACACCTCAATCACTTAGGAGCCATTCTTGTCTACTGCTCCAGCATCGAAACAATGGTGGACTGATGACAGCTCACTCAGGGCGGGTCTAAGGTAAACCGCTTCTGACAATCAACAATCGTGGGAGGGCCTGGGTCTGTGTGACGTCACACAGACAGGCATCTGATAATGGCTTGATTTGAGAAAGGCGAAATTATTTGACGAGATTAAAAAAAAAAACACTGGATGGATTTTTATCATTATGGTTGTGTACCCACACTGCCAACTCACATTTCAGTTCAAACAACTTGTAAAAGTGCATGTGGCATCTGATGACCCCTTTAACTTGATTGTTTGCATCACTACTTTTCACTGTACTTTTTAATTAAAAGGAAAATAATCACCCCCTCTCCCAATATTAAAAAAAGTTGAAATAATCATGAGCTGTAGTTTTAAGTTGCAAAATGGCAAAATGGTCACTAGTGAGTTAGTTAAAAAACAAAAATGTTGTATTAATGTACAAAACTTTGTTTATTTTCTGCAGTAATAGCAGAGGAGAGTGTGAGCCAAAGAAAAGTGTAGAAGTTCTTCTCCCAGAGTTATTATGTGGATCTCAGTGCTTAGGGACAGAATGTGGATATGTGATCCTGCAGTTTTTGCCAATGGGAATACTCAGAGCAAAGTGTGCATGTATGGACTAACCACGATATGCTGTTACACGACTCGTAAATAAGCTGCTGAAATGCAAGTGTGTCATGTGAAGTGCTGGAATTTTAGCAATAAATCAGCTGTGGTCGCTGTAGTCGATTCAAGACTTTCAGCACTCTTTGCTGGGAGAAAGGATTGTGTAGATCTGAGGAGCTTCTTTAAATGAAGAAATCAACCAAAATCTTTTTTTCCCCCAAACCAAAAGATCTTGCCTGATTTATTGAGTTAGAACCAAAATACACATCCTTCAGTGAAACAGTTATGTTTTTACTTACAAAAGATGTTCTGTAAATGGTCACTGTTGACCTGTCTGATGTGTGTATAATGTATGTGCTCTTATGTGTGGTTCTATTGATCTGTTTTGGCAGGCTGCTCTTCATTGATGCAGAGTTCCGCACACTTACGCTGAAGGCAGAGGACTCTGCAGGTCGTCAACATGCCATTACAGTTAAGCTCAAGTCCAAGGTCAAACTAAGGGTCAAGCACTATTTTATTTATTATTTTCTCTTCCTTATTGATATTTTATGATCAGTTTTTTCATGGTCCTTTTTAAGGGTTGTATGATTTACATTCAGTAAAAACTAGGTTTTTTCAATTTGACAATAATTTGGTATCATTATTAATTTATCTCTTATGCTTACCAAAGATACATTAATATTCTGAAGCATTATTACAATTTAAGATAACCATTTTAGTATAATACAATTTAAACTATAATTCATTCTTGTAATAGCAAAGCTGAATTGTTAGCAGCCATTAGTCCAATCTTTAGTGTCACATGATCCTTCAGATATAATTTTAATATGCTCATTTGCTGCTCAAGAAACATTTATTATTATCATCATTGTTGGAAACAGATGTGCTGCTTAATATTTTTGTATATAGAATATGTAGAAGTTTCAAAAGAACATTTATTGAATTAAAAAATATATATATTTTTTTAAAGAAAAAAAATTCTTTAAAAAATGCTATTACTGACCACAACTGTGTAAATATATATACAAATACACACAAAGTGAGCCACATTTGTCTAAATGTGACAATTTCCCCTTTTTATTAACCAAGTTTCACATTGGAGTTCACAAAAAGAAACTTAAAATATTTTGCAAATTTAATTAGCAAATTTCAGATTTTTCTGGATAAGTTCACACAGCTTTCTATATCTAGATTCTCAGACTGAGCTGGACTGCAAAAGGAGCAGAACTTTGGTTTAGGTATCTAACTTTAAGCAGGTGGCACTAATGTGTTGTAACTGTAAGATTATGTTGAGAGATGGAACCATGAGATTGTGGCAGGGCCTGAAGGAGAGGCGAGAGAGTGTGCAGGGATGCGGTGGCACAGATAAGACCATGAGTGATCCTCATAAGGTGATTACAGGGGCCACAGAAGAAGCAGAAAATTGTGGCGTGTGAGTGGTTTAGTCTGAGTGTGAGTGAGCTCTGCCTGGCATTGGAAGTGGTGACATGGTATAGATGCCAGTGGCTGTTTGTGGACACTCCACGGGGTCCTGATGAGATTCAGCAGGGCATGAGAAGCCCCCTGTGCCCACCGTCCTGCTGGGTGCTAAAAATAGCCGTGATCTACCCACCTCACATCTGCTCATCTTCCCGGAGCTGGGCACCTCTCACAAGGCCCTCCGTCACCCAGCAGCAGCTTACTCAACAGGAGCCAGTAAAGGCATCTCTGCTGCCGGTGGAAATGTGGGTTGTGAGGTCATACACATAGTTGTATTATTGGTTGTAGCATGGAAACATGTAAGAGAATTTCAAGATTAAAGAGGTTGATTAAGAAAGGCCTTCAGGTGTGGTAAGTTCTCCTAGTGTTTTAGCATTGAGAGTGAATATGAAAATATAATTTATTTTAATATAAATGTATCATTAATATTTGTAACTGTAATTGTATTCATTTATTATTTAATTTTATATTAATGTTGTATATAATATGCACTATTGTTCAGTATTCATATTATATACCATTGTTATTACCCAGGTCTCTTGTGCTCATTAAGGCTTACCAAAATAAAGCAAGAAGAATAGTAGTTATAAAAATATTTAGTTTGAATATATTTTAAAATGTAATTTATTCCTGTGATGGATATTTCCAGCAGCCATTACTCCAGTCTTTAGTGTCACATGATCCTACAGAAATCATTCTAATATACTGATTTGGTGCTCAGGAAACATTTCTTATTATTGTTAAAATGTTAAATGCTGTTAATGTTAAAAACAGCTGTGCTGTGCAATATTATTGTGGAAACCGTGACTTTTTTCAGGAGCATTTGATGAACAGAAATATCAAAAGAAAAGCACTTATTTAAAATGGAGATCTTTTGTAATATTATAATTTACTGTCACTTATATCACTTATAGTGCAATTTTTTTTATATACTTTCTAATACTTTTACTTATGGGAGCCATCATTTCAGTCAAATTGCCATTTTTGCCAAGTAGATTAAACATTTTAAAACAGTAAATCTAGTTATAAATAATCTAAGCATGTTTTTTACTATGTTTTTCACTAAGCACAAGGAAGGATGATATTTAATAATTATATACATAACAAAATGACGTAATAAGAATTAATGATTATCTTTTACATTTTAATATTTGAAAAACACCATTCCAGACTTTCATTAACATTTGTATTGATAAAAACATCTGCTAAATTACTACTTGCTTACCACGTATACTGTTTTAAACCGTGATTATATATCTCTTTTTTCCCTCTCTTTTTAGTATCCAACTGAGGCCCCAGATTTTTCTGCAGATCTTCCTGTTCCGTTGGTCATCACATGAACCTCTCAGGTACATAGTCGTAAAATTACTTAACTTTTTGAATAGAAAAAAAAATTGTTATTGAAAAGTTGATTTGGCTTTTTATCATATTACCAAAATTGTCCTTTAAAAAAAAAACAAACAATTAAAGTACAATGTTTTTAATTAACAAAGTTTCTTGGCATTTGAAGGTGTGTTTTTCTTGATAAAAGTTGTTCCGTTCCACCGCCGCTTTGATGTTGCTTCCATAAAAAACAATAACTCCACTCACAAAGGCTCAAACTGTGCCAAATAAACCGACAGGACGGCGATCTGGAAAGCTACATATGTTAGCGGCCTCTAATGAGCCTCGACGAGTTTCCTCTTACGTTTAACAATTAAAAGCGAGAACGGAGACCCATTTTTCACTGTTGTTTTCTTTTTATCATCGTCCTCTGTTTTCGCCTCCTCCCCTGAAAAACAGGCTCCTCTTCAGTCATACGTTTGCTCCAATTACTTTGAGGTGGATGAAAGCGACTTGGCATATTGCACAGCAGTGGTGTGAGTTAGGGAGGGTTGTGCGTTGTGTTGGGTGAGGGATGGCAGTGGAACATGGCTCTCTGACAGAGAAGACCAGCTCAGCACACAGCAGCCTTCTGTCGGCTGAAGTCCTGCTGCGCTGCTGATGTCTTGATGCATCTCCTCTGTTCAGGGAAGAGAAAGGCCTGTCTGCCTGCCTCTCACGTACATTTGAATGAGTAATGATTACCTGCGCTCAACTGACTGTGTGTGTGTGTGTGTGTGTGTGTGTGTGTGTGTGTGTG
>NW_015552625.1:0-393 GCF_001515605.1 Sinocyclocheilus anshuiensis | reverse complement strand
TGAGTGTGTGAGTAATGTAGAATATGGATCAGGAGATTTGGCGGGGTGTGCTCTTTGTTTGGTGGCAGACACGGGTGCAGGTGTGTCTCAGCGGGATTTACACTCAACCAGCCACCCGGTCCGACTCTTGGAGTGCACAGAGAGAAACAATGCTCACTGCACGAATTTGAACCCCTCTGCCTATTTAAAAAAAATTATATACAATACCGATAAAAAGTTTGGTGTTGGTAAGATCTTTTAATGTTTTTGAATAAAGTCCTTTATGTTCACCAGGATGGATTTACTTGATTTATTTAATAAAAAAAAGTAATATCATGAAATATTACAATTTAAAATAATTGTTTCTGATTTAATATAAATTAAATGCATTTACTGTCACTTTTATATAGCATT
>NW_015552624.1:1364949-1366121 GCF_001515605.1 Sinocyclocheilus anshuiensis | reverse complement strand
AATATTTATGCAATAATTATGATCAATTTTTTTTCCCACCGAAAATAATACTTTTTTTTCTTCTAATATTTTCATCTCATCTAAACCAGCTCTGCTCACACACTGAACTGTTTCTCCTCTGTTTCTAAAGCAGAACCAGTTCATTTCTTACAAAGAAAGAAATATTAATCAAATGATTGATGACTTTGGCTCGTCTTCCACTGATGCTGACGGACACTGAACTGAAATACTGACAGTGTTTCCTAACCGCTGAATCTACAGCTACACAGCAACAGAACTTATTTTTAACTGAGATGTGAGTTTATCATCTGAATTTATTATGATGAGAGAAAGACTGGTGGCTGTGAAATAACACAGAGACAATAAACAGACATGATTTCTACTGTGACGTCCTCGCTGGATGAACACGACAGCAAACATACTGTAATCAGTGTGAACTGACTCACGAATCAATGACTCTCTGAATCATCCGTTTGACTGAATCACTCGCTGAACGAATCGGTCGACTGAGTCAATGCAGCGGATGTCATGTGATTTTCATCTCGTCCAATCAAACTGAAGCATGAGCTGTTTCTGTGTATTTCAGGTTTGTAATCAGTGAAGTTTCTGACTGGATGTTAAAGACACACATTAGGAAGAACGTCCCTCTCGGTAGAAACTGCGCTGAAACAGTGTGTTGCGTAGCATGTCTAGGATGTGTGTGACAATACGTGTGTGTGGGTATCTGTGTGTGTGTTCTGCTGTTTTAACACCTTTTTGCCCAAACTGAAACATACAATGCTTGAGCCATAAATATATGACTAAATTGTAAAAGTGCTCCAATGTGAAATATTACAAATATCACTATACAATAAAAAAGACAAAAGTGAACATTTCTGTCCTTAGTGGATATTAATGTTTATTAGCAAGCACATCTTTAATACTGACAAAGTAAAATAACAATAAAAGATATTGTAAATGGTATGTAAATGGTAGCTGTAATATATCATTAGTATGAAAAATAGTCAAAACTAGGACAAACCCCCCCATTACCCACTGGAGGTTCATGCATGCCAGTGTGGGAAGAGATATTTCACTGGCAAGTAACTAATGGGTTTGTCTGTGTGTGTGTATGTGTGTGTGTGTGTGTGTGTGTGTGTGTGTGTGTGTGTGTGTGTGTGTGTGTGTGTGTA
>NW_015552624.1:1313358-1364778 GCF_001515605.1 Sinocyclocheilus anshuiensis | reverse complement strand
GTGGGTGTTTGTGTGTGTGTGTATGTGTGTGTGTAGGTGGGTTTGTTACCAGCGTACCTGCTGACTGGTTGAAGCGTCCCTTTATCGTCTGGATGCTGACTTTGAAGGTTGGATGTGTGTCAGTTGCAATCTGAGTCTGTCCGTCCCAGTAATCTGCTCCCACATTCTGTCTGATCCACTCTGTCTTTGGCACAGCTTTCATTGTGTTGCTGTCAAAGTATATAAACTGCCCTTCATCAACCAGACCAACCGCTGTGAACTCTGGGAAGTCAATGTCTCCAGACACACCAGTGTAGAAGTATCTCAGAGAGTGTGTTCCTGTGGACCGAGACACAAACATCATCTCCACGTAAAGCCTGTTCAAAATCCACACTTTAAGAGTTACATCAACACTGAAATTCACAATCAGGCTACATTAAAACAATCCATGCCATAGCAGGTGAAAACAGTTACCTATATTGCAATATTTAAATTGACTAACAAAAAAAAAAGAAAAAAGAAAAATGTCACCCTAATAAAGCCAACAAAAGGACTGTAGCTTTAGTTGTTTACTGTCCGTGTAAATATGTTCATATTCCAGATCTTCCTAACTTGCCGAAATTTACATTTGAGACCTTGTCAGTTATTGTACTATTGTACTATTTTGAATTAAAACAATATTTACTCATAATCAGTCTTATTGGTCAAGTGTGCTAAAACACAGAAGTCATTTTCGCTTAACAAATATATAACACGAGAAAACAGATAAAAAGTCTCATATCTAGACGCAGTAAACTCTGGATATGGGTTATTTACAGATAACAGATCACTTCAGGCAAAGACAAACGTAAGAAGAACAAATCTATTATTGAATATATTACTTGAAATCTGTCCAACAGTAAAATGATACAATAATGATTTGTATTTGATTCATCTATTTAACAGGAATGTATTATTATTATTATTATTATTCATTAGTGCAACAGATTCAGTCATGTGAAAGGACTGAAATGCAATACGTTTCTGGCATATTAGGATGCAAGATTAGTGTGAAATATGAAGTTTAAAAAAACACTTTCTCTCTCACACACAGGATCATAGACGTCAGTGACGGGATTGAACTGTATTATATGTCTGTTGTCCTAGGGTTGTCTCCTTTATGCCTTCAAAAATGTGTACTTAAATTACAGTTACTTATGAAAACGTTAACGATTACAAAGGAGGTTACATCTTCATTTTTTTTTTTACACACCCTACAGATTTAATTAATTGACTTCTTTCATAAATTGCAGTGACTGCTCTAAAATATGAGTTTAGGACACATGCTTATTCGATAACTGTTTTGGGTTTATGTATATGCTTTATTATTTTTTCCCAAGGCATTGTTAGATGCCAGTGTTTCCTCTCATAGCTATGCAAAGACTTGATTTCAAAAACATTATCATAGCTACTAAACTATTTCTTGTTATGATTTTAAATCCGTATTTAACCTCGGAGTGATCTCAAAGTCAGTCTGATTTTGTGGTGGCTGTGCTTTAAAATTAAATGATTATAATCTTAATTCAAGAGATGAAGGATTGTCCTTATTTAGGGAAAGTCTGACGGTAATATACTGTGAGGTTAACCCTGCCTGGTTTACATGTTTGATAATGATTAACAGTTGAAAACATTAGACATTTAGAAACGTAATCAAAAGTAATTAGTTACATTAATAAGTGATTTAAATAGTTACACTGCTTATTGCATTTTAGATAGGGTTACTTGTAATCTGTAACCTATTACATTTATAAAGTAACCTTCACAAGACTGGTTATGGTAAAATGCTTGTATTTACTCGTTTTGGATAAAAGCGTCTGTCAATGTAAATGTTTAGTAGCGTTGTATTGCCATCTAGTGGCCAAAACACTGCAGTTAAAATTCACGCTAAACTGTGTTTTTTCTTTCCAGTTGATCTTTGGGTCTTCCATTTCCATTTAGATTTTTATTCTGCTGTAATGGGCCTTTTTCCCAATACATGGCAAGGCAATCAGAAAGCTATAAGGTTTATTCCTAATTAATAAAGTGTAGCAGGTTTATTAGCAAGTAGCTCGTCATCGGTATCCGGGCAGAAAAACGCTTCTCAGGTCAGAAATAAAACTGATCTGATACAGAAAACTAGTATGTTCTAGAACATGTTTTACATTTTCAAACTCAAACCAATAAAGATATTTGTTAGCTACTATAGCTATAGGTTATTTATGTATTTATTTATTTTATTACAGTGATTATTGTCATTATTATTATTGTCAGTGTCGTGCTTTGCTTGGCCATTTGTAGTGATAAACAGGAAAGTGTGTTCAAGCGCCAGCAAAACAGTGTAAAGAAATAGTCTTTGTGAGAAGCAGTCAATCAGCAGAAGTTAAAAGCAGCTTGTAAGTGTATTTCTTTCTTGTCTCAGTGTTTAGCGCAGTTGTCGTTGCTAGGAAACGCTTGTTTTTGTTTACTGTGGAGACCTGCTGAAATCGCGCTTGGTCTCGTACTGTATCGCGTACCTTGTCAGTGTCGTGCTTTGCTTGGCCATTTGTTGTGATAAACAGGAAAGTGTGTCCAGCTGAATTCAAGTTGAGTTTTGTTAAACGAATAAAAAAGAAGCGTAGTTTACCGCGGGAGCGGTCGCGTAAAGACCATCATACATATTATTATTATTATTATTATTGAATATTGTTTATTATTAAGATATTATTATTGTTATTATTATTATGAGTAGTAGTATAGTTAAGTCAGTTTTGTGAGCAAAGAATAATGTAATCAAAATATAATGTCGTAGACAAACATGAATAGGATAACGTTACTTTTAAAGTATGATCTTTAGGATATTAAAACATTACAATATATACAACATCGTCTCTGAAAAAGTGTTAGTAACACGAATCTTTGAATTTAAGTGGGCTGCTCATGTAGGTATGTTTCAGCGTAACGGAATAACTCTTAACAAACAAACATGCAACAAATGGTAAACTATAGCTGGTAAATTAAACTAATCTACTCACCTGCATAGGCAAGATGAGCTCCAAGGAGCAAAAGCACTACATGCCGCATTATTTCTTTTGCCTGAAAAATAATTCCTTTCAGAAAAACGCTTAAAATAAGTGTACCAGACACCTCGGTTGTCGCTTGTGAACTGGTAACGTAATGTCAAATGTTTCAGCACTAACGCCTAATAAATAGGCTCTGAAATTCTAGCCAATCGTTTTTCTTGATAAGTCTGACGTCACGTGTTACTATGCGGTATTTCCTTCACTGGGTTGATTATAGACTTGATCGCTGTCGCGTCATAGCTGTGTGGTAAAGTAAAGACAAAAAAGTAATGAAATTAATATGGAATCATGTGAGACATAGGCCTGTGTTAGAATTGAATATTTTCTCATTGGTTATTTGTTTTCAGCTTAAGTTAATGGAATGCACTGAAATGCTTGTCTACAACTGCAAATCAAAAGTCAGCTTTATGTGATTTACTGTATGGCTATATTAATAATATAAATCTTACACTGTAGTTGTTGACAAATGTTTGTAATTTCTGAGGATGCCACTGAGGAAGTTTACTGTAAAATAAAGAAAATGAATAATCTCACTTTTCAAAATCAAAATCTTTTTTGAAAAATGATATTTTATTCACATGTTATGCCATGTTCCTCTGTGTAGGACATCGGGACTTTAAAAAGTCCTGTTTTAAAAAAAATAAAAAGACTTGAATAGACATGAAAAGGCAAAAAGAGTGAGAAATCAATTTTCATTTTTTTATACCAAACTTTATATAAAGATGATTCTCAACTATGTTATGAAAGATATTTTTTAAAACCATTTTTCTTTATGCAAAATGTGTGTAAAATGGCCATAAACGAGTTTTTCCATTATATACAATGTATCTATAAACTGTATCTAATTTGCGTATTAATGTGTTTTTGGGGCAACATAGAATGAACAAATAAGTGCAATAATGGGAGTAATAACTACCAAGATTTTCATAATAATATTTAATAGGAATATTGATATATAATTTTTTCTCTATTCATTTGTTGTGTCTCACTTTAGGGAGAGCGGTGATGGTTGTAATAGGCCTGGGACGAGTTGTAACCATCAGTTTAACCTCTAAGAAATGAAGTACAGGGATGAAATCACTATCATACATGATCTCCATCCTCTTGAAGTGACGACAAAAGCTGTGAGTCTCTGTACAGAAACATAAAGGATTTATAGGACAAAATACAAATTTGTGTTATCAAAAATTAACATTTCACTTATGGATTATAATTTCATTTGCAATAAATGACAAGACTGGTGTCACATAAGTTAGAAGATTCTCATGCTTAAACTGATATATACTGTATATTTACTCAAAATCTCAAACAAAACCTTAAGGCTGATCAGACGAGGAGGGTTGTGACGTGACCTTTCCCATTTACTACTTGACACACAAAGTCTGAACAAAGTGAGATGGTGTACGTGACATAATAGTGAAAATGACTAACATGCACATGCTGTGTTATGTTTTTGTTTGTTTGTTTAACAAATTATTATCCCATGTTTTATCTATTTGTTAAATCATTTTTCCCAACTGTTTTGCTGCTTTAGAATGAAGTTTTTCCCATTTAGAATAAAGTTTCTTTCTTTTCTTTTCTTTTTTCTGTATGTACATTTTAAACTGATGTCCATATTTAATAACAGCATAACAAAACCAACTGTTATTATTTTTTATTATATTAATATTATTATGTCCACAGACCAATATGATATTATTATTTTTGTTGTTGTTGTTAAATTATACACAGACTTTTTACTAACTTATATATATTTCTTGAGAAACAGGCCATAGCAGATCTGTGCATTAACCTGAAAAATGCATGTTGTGGATGAAGATGACCCCATCAGTAGGCCTGTCGCAATAATCAATATATCGACTTATCGCGCAATATATGTACATGACCTCAATAATTTTTGGTGACGCAATATATCGCCCATTATATTTACTTAAAAATTAATGTCACCATGTTTTGTACCTTCCACTTGCGTCTATGTCTTTATCAGCTTCTTGTACATAACATGTGTAGTCATGAGGTGCTCGTTCACATTTAAAAAATACTTCTACAAACAAAGTTTCATCTGCAGATATGGTCTTGTTTAGAGATCTGTGGCTTTGTGCATACGGACATCTGACTGCTGAGTAGTGATTGTGTTTTTCAGCAATAGTGTGCACCCTTCATTTACAGAGAAAAGAAGGTCAGGGACAAATCTGTAGATGGAAAAATCTCCATACAAGTTCTTTGTGCATTTTTATTGTTTTCTACTTTTTTGGTAGAAAATGTTTATTTAATATTTATTCAGTTTTTTTAAGGTTTCTAATATTTTGATGATCTAAATATTCTTAAAACTTAAAAGTTTGTTGTTATTTGGAAGTGTGTAGGCCTTCTTGCATTATTATGCTGTTACATTATAATTATATATTCAGTGGCATAAAATGGTCTTTTAATATAAAATTACAATAATATCGCTTATCGCAATTATTTCTGGGGCAATATATCACACAACAAAAAGTTGTTATCGTGACTGGCCTAACCATCAGTTGTTGTTTTTTTGGTTTTGACTTTTTTTTAAGCTATTTTTAATCAGTTAATAAATTACATCACATTGCATTACATATAACTAATAACATAAAGACTGCTCAAACTGATTCGCTCTCACTTTTATTGTGAGAGTAGCAGAAAAAAACTTTAAAAAGAGGAATGCTACCACATAAGCAATTCATCTAAAGAATAGAGTAACATAAGCGCTCTATACAAAGGGCTAAAGTATGCTAGCAAAATAGCTACATATAAAGTATGTGAAAGTGCAACAGTAAAAAGCAGAGAGCAACTCTTTTGTAAGCAGTTAATATAGTCATTAATCTTCAAATGGCTGCTATTAATATTTTGTGGTGGAGTGGAATTAATGTACACTAAAACTCGTATAGGCCTAATGTCTAAATGAAGTGGCTAACATGTATTCTTCCCTCATCTTGAAAGATAAAATAAGTTAATTAAGCACTGATGAAGATATGATAGCTATGGATGAGGATGAACTGCAAATATGCAAACAAAAGTAGCTAGTATAACCGTGAATACTTAAATTAAGATAACAAAAACTTCCAATTTAAACAAGATTGTTGTCCAACCTATACTTTTTGCTAAGAGAGAAATCAAGGAAACTCTCTTCAATGTGATTTGAATTTTTTTTCCTTCATTCCTTATTCCTTCAAAGAGCAAGTTTAGGTATACATTTTTCACATTTTAAAAAAATAATAAAGACATGCACAAAATACATAATGTAGCCTATAAAGCTACACTACACTGGCTATACATGTTTGGTTATCTGTTGTTACCACGCTACAAGAGACCATAAGAGATGGTGTTTCCCTGTGTCCTTAACTAAACTCTGTTCCGAGAAACCACGTGATATCATGGCTAAATCCTCAAGTCCTCCAGCGTCACATTCACTGCATGGTGGGTTTGGAATAATGTTGGCTCGGAGCGCCACCTAGTGGAAATCAATATCTACTAGAAAGACTAAAACGCTTGTTTTAGTGGTTTTAATGTAAATTCTAAGAAGTTAAAAAGATTATGCTAGGTGTAATCTGTGCCAAACGACGACCAGGTATTTTCAAATATCACAAACAACCAGCAGTTAAAGCGCATGCGTCGTAAACAGTCCGTGGAAGTAAAGCTGTACTAATAGACCAATAGGTTTGTAAACATTCAGGATGCGCGCGCATCATGGTTGCAGAAAACCCGGGAGAGATAGCCTTTACAGCTAGAGAATTTCACGGATAGGGTACAAAATAGTTAGGTTTAAAAAGATTATAAATTATATTGATTAGATGTCATTTTCAAAATGTTCTCCGCATATTACAAGAGCTTGTCACCCAGCGATAAGCACTGTTATTCAACGAAATTGACGTTAGAGTGGGATAGTCTTACAGATCTGAAATAGGGATGACTTTTTTTGTGGGCGGAGCTTATCCGGGTTTCAATCACTATGGAGCCATGGAATAAAATAATTTAAAAAAGGTAAATTTGATTTTATATTTCAAAATTCTTAAGGTTTAAATAATATTTCTAATAGTAAGGTTTAAATAATATTTCATGCTGTAACTGTAGGGCTAATACAATACATCCCCTATGAACAGCATATGTGAATATTATGTAGACCTATTGTTTAAGTCGAATTTATGCTTTAAAAGTAGAGTAATCATAACAGTTTTCATCCATAGTATGTCCATTTAAACGTCTGCGTTTAGCTTCCAATGGCGTCTTTGACGACAGTATTCAATAAAAATTATTTGCATTCCTATCTTGACATCAAAAGGCACAAAAATATTTTTTCCTTTTATTCCATTGATTTGACCCGTTTACCTCCACTTGTTCCCAGTGTTTCACTATTATTATTATATATATATTGTTGCAACACCGCCACCACGACCAGTCTGACGGGGTTCATGCTTATAACAGTAGCTTGGTGGAGTAGACTCATTTAGACCAATATAATCATTTGGTTTTAGCCAGGTTTCAGTCAAGCAGAATACATCAAAACGATTATCTGTGATCATTTCATTTACAATAACTGCTTTGGGTGAGAGTGATCTAATGTTTAGGAGCCCAAACTTTAAAAATGTTTTTTGTTCATTTATTTTTGTTCATTTATTCATAAAATGTACCCATTTATATATATTTTACTTGATAACTAATATACTTAAGTAAAATATAACTGATTTGGATGGGTTGTATTTAACACCCTCCTGCATAATTTTTTTAAGTAAAGTAAAAAAAAACACCTTTTGTTGGTTTCTTTGAAAATACATTTTAAGGATATTTCAACTGCTGACAGACTAAACATTGGTTCATAACCATAATTTAAGTATTTAGTAGTCCTAATGCATGACAAACTGTCACCTGTTCATCTCCTGCAGAATCGTGCTTAAGCTCCAGTGTCCAGCTGGAGTTTGAGCTTTAATGTAACTGCTATCTAAGCCATCAGAAAAGCGTTCATAAAGTGATCTTACATATAATTATTTTCTCCTCATAACGGTTGCATTACTAGATGATAATTTCTGATCAAATTTTAGTAAAACTTTTACTCTGATTGTGTGTGTCAATGATGTTGCCTTAAAAACTGATGATTAATTAGAAGTAATTCTCTTTACTTGGATGTAATAAAGTGTAATATATGCAAGACACTCCATAAAAATATATTTTTGACTTTATAAAGTGATGTGACATGTGGCCAAGTATGGTGACCCATAGGAGAGAGCGCTGTACATTCACTGCCCCCCCCTACAACCCCTGCCAGTACGAGACTCGAACCCACAACCTTTGGGTTACGAGTCTGACTCTCTAACCAAGCTTGGTTTAAGGTCATCTCCCGGGAGCTTTGCCTCTGTTTCTAAGCGCTGTCCCCTAAAATATATCTAAACTACAATGTATCGCTGCCTTAGACTTTTGATGGCTGCAGCAGCACACAGCAAGTTCTCAATAAAGAATCCTGCTGAAGATACCCAAGAGTCTCCTGGTCTTCACTTCTGAGTTTCCAACAGTTTGTTACACACATTTCTGAACATTTGAATCACTAGCAGAGTCTGCGGCTTCAGCAACGTCACAGTCTTGTGACCATATTTCTTTTTCTCCCAAATACTGCTTTCTGCAATTCAGCTTTGTTTGCTAAGTTTGCTAAGTTTTGTTTGCTTTGTTTGATTGCTAAGAGGTTAGGGTTATGATTTTGGACCGTGGTCATCCAATGCATTAGGGTGCTATATGTGGTCCTGGAACTGCATCCTCTCTGGAACAACTACTCGCTCAAATGACTATTTATTTGGTCGTCATGTTTTTTAGTACCGAGATCAGATTTTTTTTAACATTTTGTGGTGGAGTGGAAATTATGCAGATCTAACGAACTAAAACTAAAGCTAAATTACATAAATGAAGTGGATATCAAGTCCTCTTTCAAATGACTGAGTACAAGTATTTTATTTCATTCATGTAATTAAATTGGCTTGTGAGATTGAAGGATTTTTTTTTTAATATGCAAATGTTTAATGATGTAGCTCTTGTTGATTGACATTATTAATAAATGATTTGAACTACTTCTAACCTTTTTGTACAAAGCCTTCAACTTTTGTTAGAGTAAATTTGCTGTACAGTCTTCACCATTTGAAAAAAAGATATGCAAATAAACAATGCATAAACCTACACTGGCTACACAGGTTTGGCTAGTATCTGTTGATTTTATTTCTCTGTGTCCTTAACTGCACTCTGTTCCGACAAACCACGTGATATCACGGCTAAAGCACTGTTGTTGGTTCAGAGCGCCACCTACAGGACACTAATAGCCTAAAAGCTCACATTTATGATGGAGAGAAATGCATATTTTTGGTGTTTTAGTGTATGTTCTGAGAGGTTACTATACCTTTAAATAAAAACATGTCACACGACAACGGAGTATTGCATTCAAATGGCACAAAGACGGTCTTAGTTTATGTATTAGCGCAAAACAAAAGGCAGTGCGCATGCGCCATGTAACCGAAAGTAAAACTGCGAAAGCTGCACGAATGTTTCGGGGAAGCCCGACAGAGCTTTAATACGCCAAACAGGCAAAGTTAAACAGAGAGTTATCGTTTTAACATAAACAGCAACGATGCCTGAGATTTCGACCATATATAAGATATCGATCATCGCATTTACATTGTTTTTTGGTGGTACGTTCTGCTGCATTTTAGTACTCAAAACTACATCTTATGTGTGTGTGTGACCAATGAACATAATTCTCATAATCTCTCTTATGTTGCAGCTTCCGGTTCTGGATGTCCGGTTCTGGAGTGCTGGTTTGTTCAGGAGAAACCGGGTCATGGAGGGGGTTTCTCAGTACCAATGAGTCAAGAGAAATCTCTAATGTTCATCAGCACTGAAGCCTTCAGTGAAGAGAGCTTCTCTCGACTTCATCCTCCTGCAGACATCAGCCCATCCAGGATTTACTATGTGACTGGTCAGTGTCAATGCTGTTTTGTCAAAATTATTTGTGAAATGTTGTGGTCACGTGGTGGTCTGTTAATGTTTATGGTATAGTAGTATAATATAGCCTAAAACCTACTGTCCTGCAAAATAAAAATACCCCTTTTCTACACCTACCAGATCCAAAGCTAACCTACAACCACAGATGTTACAGTATATTGGCACCTGTTTTAGAGTGTAAAGCAAGTATTTGATAACATATTAGAGGAAATATTAGATGATATCTACACTTTAATGCACTGTCCTCTCCAGATCCAGCTGGCACTTTCTGCAGCGCCGCTCTGAATCCACCCAAAGGCTCTGTGAACAAACCCAAGTGTGAGATTAACCCGTTCATGCCTCACGCCTCCATGGTTAGATGGGCGTCTGCTCTCACTGACTCCGCCCAGAGTCCCGTCTACCTGCAAGCTGATTGGTTCTCAGTGGCAGCACAAGGGCTTGACGAGCAGCTGACGCTGTCCAATATCATGAGAGCGCCTTCAGCTTCTAAAGAGCCACAAGGTAGAGTCCAGGTTCATTTACATTTAGTCATTTAGCAGATGCTTTTATCCAAAACGACTTACAAATGAGGACAATAGAAGCAATCAAAACTAACAAAAGGGCAACAATATGAAAGTGCTGTGACAAGTCTCGGTTAGCCTAACGCAGTACACGTAGCAAGGGTTTATAAATATATATAATAAATAAAAAGAAAAACAAGTAGATAGAAAAAGAATAAGGAACGCTAGTGATAGAGGATCTTTTTTTCACAGAGAAAACAAGTAGTAAGAATAGAAAACGAATAGAGATTGCTAGAGTTAGAGGGCCAAATGAAGACGGAAGAGATGTTTTTAGCCGTTTCTCGAAGATGTTCCTCATATTGCAGAAACAATACTAAATAGCCTATATATTACTGCATATAATAATACTATATATTTGCATAATTATACTTAGAATAATAATAAATTATATTAATTGTGTATAATATAATTTCAGTTTCTAAAGAACCAAAAGTTAGACCCCAGGTTTCTCAAATATTGCATAACAAAAATTTGTTAATATATTGGGTAACTGCATAAAATAATATATGGGCACAACAGATTATATAAAAAAATTATAATTAATGCATATTATGTACTTTATAATTATTATTGGTAGCAGTATTATTAGTAGTATTATACATATGTGATTTCAAATTTTATTTTAATTGATTTGCATTCCAATTACATTTTGCAATCTATATATCTTATGATGTGATTTCATATTTTATTTGTATTTAAGTTTTAATCAATTTGTAAAAAATTATTTGCATTGCAATAAGATTTTGCAAGCCATGTATCTTGGAATTTGAGTCATTAAAGTAAAGCCTAAACTCTGTTTAACTCTTCAGAGCTAATGATGGTTAAACACTGTCTTACTTTGCTCACTCTTTTTCCTCTCTTTCTTAAAGTCATCCTCAGTGTCTCCAGTAAAACTCCTGTGGTCCGCTCTAGATTGGGAGAAGCGGTTCTGTTAGACTGCGGGTTCTGGGTTGATGCGTCTTCTTCAGTTCACGGCTCTGGATTCTCTGTCGAGTGGCGCTATCAGTTCCGGGGTGAAGGACGGCTGGTCCTCGCTTACGACGGCAAGAACGATCGGTTTGCAGAGACATCAGAGACCGGAGCCGATATCGACATCACAGGCCTCTATGAAACCGGAAACGCATCTCTGGTTCTGGAAGAATCTCAAGTGAGACACTCAGGAACCTACATCTGCACAGTGTATCTTCCTCACCTGCTGGCTCAGGTAGCCGTGGACCTGGAGATAGTTGGTGAGATGCTTGTACACTTAAATTATGAATATGATGCTGTAGCCACCTTGTTTATCAGCTGCATATTATATTACACTACAGTTATATACTGAATATTAATCAGTGCCTGTTTTCTTTCCAGAGCCTCCGTCTCTCTCCATCTACCCGTCTCCTCTTCCTCTGCTGGTTCCTGGGCAGGTGCTGGTGGTTCAGTGTGAGGCGTCTGGTTTTGCTCCTCACACTCTGGATCTGAGCTGGGAGTTCAGCGGGGCAGACGGGACGTCCCGCTCTCTGGGTCAGGGCAGTGTAACGGGTCACAGACAGGCGACTGATGGCACCTTCAGTCAGAGCAGCCGTCTGGAGCTGGACTCAGGGAAGCTGGGACTCGGTCGCGGTGGAGAAGTCACCTGTGTGGCCAAACATGAGGGAGGAACACGACGAGCTGCTGCGACTCTCAATGTGATCGGTGAGTTATTCTGTCATAGGAAGATTTAACCTTTCACTAAAGATGAAAAGTTCAAGAACACTGATTCATCCCACTACTGTGTTCTTCTATATTGTTTTTAGACTTCAGTGCATCTTCTATTTGCGTTTCCTGAAGAAGTCAGTCAGAATGTTCTGTAAGTGTTGATGTGATGTTTTGTTGATTTCAGGTGTCAGTGCTCCTTCTATTGAGGACTCGATGGCGATGGTCGCTGTTGCACTTGTTCTTTATGGCCTGATAAAGTTTCTTTCATGGACATTCTGCTCTTCTGGTGAGTTAAATTTCAGTGTGGACACCAAAATGTTAATTTTTTTGTAGTATCACATTAGAATGATCTGCTCTATAGTGAAAAATATAAAAAATATATATATATATATAAAATGCCGTATTGCAGTTTATATAGACTGATATTGTGTTTGTGATATGAGATGCCCTGGAATGTTTTAATCATGAATTTTATTTATGATTATTTTGTTTGTTTTCATATAGACTCCAGTGAGACTGAATTAAAGGATAAGGTAAACAATGTGTTTTTTGCTACATTGCAAACAACACTCTCAAAAGTTTTACATTTCATTCATGCAATCTTTAGTTTTCAGGTATAACTGTCTGCTTATTTGATATCTCTGTCTGTTCTGTAGAAGGAGAAGTAAACCTGGACCTGGAGGTGATTTTAAAGGCTGAATAGAATGCAGTGAAACTAGTCTTGTAAAGAATCCTTTCAGAATAGTTGTATGTACTGAGTTTCAATCTTTGCTTAAGATTTTTAGATTGCTATATGTGTTCGGGTTGGTTACTCTGTGTAAGTTTTCTTACATTTTTTTTTTTAATGCTAGTTATAGAAAATGCTGGAACAAATCTGCAAATTTTGTCATGTAAAATGTAAATTAATTGTATTTTAAATACTACAGGACTGTTGCCATTATTCCGTTTTGGGACTCTGAGCTTTGACAAACAGAACTTTATTCATGTAAACTCAACTGTTTTAATGTTTATTAATGTAAACTCAACTGTTTACAGAGATACTAGTTAGTGTAGAGCTTCAAAGAAGTAATGATCTGTTTGTTGAGAATCATTAGGATGTTACCTGCCTTTCTGTCTCTTAACTTTTGAAGTCGTTGGAGGGGATCGGGCAGCAGATGCATTCATTTTTTTTCTTTGTGTTATAAACAGATAAAATACAGAGAGTATATCATATGTGTAATATAAAGTCACCTGATGAGTGTGAAGGGAATGTTCTAATCACACATTTGATTTCCCATTCAAACTTTTATTACTTTATCTGACTGAAATAGTAATAATAATAATAATAATCAAACGTCTCAAACTAAAGACCATATTGCAGCATTCTTTGGATATTTGAATTGTATTTTCTGTAACTAGCTCAAACAAAAACAAAACAAAAAAATAACTTTATAGGGTTTAATGTCATTATTTTGTAGGTCAAATATGGCCCCTGTATTTGAGTTGCGTTATTGCGCAACAATGGTACAAACATGATGAATACTTTATGTAAACAAGTATGATGTCAGAAAAATTATTCATAAAATTATTATATTATATTATATTAAATTATATTATTATATTAAATAATCAATATTACATTTATTAAATTATTTATAATAGAGGAAATGAATCCGTGTATCATTCGATCATTCTTTTTTTTATTTAATATTGAAAGTAGAAAAATAAGAAAACGGCTCCTTTTTCGTTTTTTCATTTTTTTTCCAAATATTGAAAAATGAGAATTCAGCTTAAATTTTCTTTTTTCGCTCAGGGGTGGAAAAATTAATAAACAGCTTGAATATTTTATTTCTACACGTGGGTGGGAATTAAACGCCCCTTTCTGCTGATTGGTCAGCCAAAGATCAAACCGTGCCGTCATCAGTTCTTTTGCAGTATCACGCAGCAGAATAATAGTCCTCCACTGCTGCAGTTGTATGGATTAATTACTAATTTTATTGTAACTACATTTCATATTTTTCTCATCAAACAGACTAATGAATAGCTCGACACAACTCGTACCGGGGCAGAGGGCTTTCTTCTGTGTAGACCAGCGGTTCTTAATGTGATAGGGGTTCATTAGTCTGTTTGATGAGAAAAATATGAAATGTAGTTACAATAAAATTAGTAATTAATCCATACAACTGCACGTGTAGAAATCGAATATTCAAGCTGTTTATTCATTTTTCTACCCCTGAACGAAAAACGAAAATTTAAGCTGAATTCTCATTTTTCGTTTTTTGGAAAAAAAACGAAAAAACGGAAGAAGGAGACTTTTTCTAATTTTTCTACTTTCAATATTAAATCAAAAAACAAATGATCGAATGATACACGGATTGAAATGTCCAAGGCTTTGAACAGAAAATGCAGATTACAAAGAAAATGCATACTGCATTTTTGGCAAAAGAAAAACAAAACAAAACAAAAAAAACACATTAAGGATGATATTTCAATAGTGGCAAAATATAGATTTTTTTTTTTAATTGCAGAGAGAAATCTATCAAATAATGCTCTATTAGTATAATCTAAAGTTTGGGTGAAATGAACTAGTGCTTTCAAATAGAAATATTAAGAATATGGCAGTGTTAAGTCCTAATCACTAACCACACATACAGATCAATTAATTACTATGCATTCTTTTTAATCTACAACAGCAAACCTATAATAGCTTTTGGAAGGTCAAAACATAATGTTTATTTACATCCAGATTACCATACACATCTTGTGATTTACTGAAATGCATTTGCCAAACCAAGCAACATATAGCAATGAAGCAACATATACCATGAAATGCTCATGAGGTAACATCTAAACCAACTGGTTAAAAGTGGTATTTAATATGTCTGAATCAACCTAGATACACTTGTCATATTTCCAAGGATTTCGGTTTCAAGGTCAGTACTGATATCAAACGCAAATAAAACTTCCACAAATCCTATAAATCAATCATGTGCATTCTTGTTTTCTTCGTTGTTACTGAAGAGCAATATATACATTTAATATATACACTTTCCAGCTGAACAAATGTCCATGAATGAATGAACCAAAAAGATGAACAAAAAGAAACAAAAGCTTTTAATTGTAATTTATTTGTAACTTTAATATTCAATGATCTGTCAAATAGTTAAAATCTAAAAATGTATGTTTTTGTTTATTCACATTTCTGTTCCCATCCCAGAAACCTCAAGTCCTGTGTTTTATGTGCAGTTGTGTAAGTAAGATGGACAGCAGAAGAAGCTGTCATAGTTGTCCGTCCTCACCTCTCTTCTTCTGATACACAATATATCCAGCGACACCAATGACAACCAACAGGACGACAGCAAAAACTATGATGCCAGAGAGAACAGAGTCTCCTGTTTGATCAGAAGAATACATCAGATTACTCACAGAGTCTGATAATGTTACTAAGCAGTACTGGTGAAAAAATCTCAAGTATATTTGTATATCAGCAGTGTATTTGTATATTTTAATAGCATATTTAAAATGTGCAATAACCACATATGAACAAAATAGGTCTAAAATTATAGTTTACATGAGCAAAACAAACAATGTAACAACCAGCCAGGTGATAATTATTTTGTGTTTGTTTGTTTTTTTATTACTTGTCCCTCTCTACAGGTCAACCAGGTTTGTTAAATAAAGGAAGATGGAAGAAATTACAGTATCCTGCCCTAAAATATATATATATATAATTCTAATATCTTGTGACCACACACACACGCCTTAGTTTCTTTGTTTGAAAAATAATTCAATTTCACCCTTTTTACTTCTTCATTTTTCAATAAATATCCATGTTAATAAATCATAGGACTGTTTTCAATGAAACATCTTTTTTTATCATTTTTATGTGAGTCATATAACCACTGTATTCATAGTTCACCTATTTAATTTCTCTCACCCCTGTTTGTCCTGATCTCTTTCTCTGTCAGGATCTTTCTGATGGTTTTGCCCTGATGTTTCACCACACAGCTGTACTGGTTCTTCTTCAGCTCATCAGGTGTAACTCTGATGGTGCTCGTCTTCTGAAAGGTCCTGTCCTCATTGGGAAGAGTTTCACTAAGATCTACATCCGTATGATGTTCTTGTCCATTTCTCATCCAGGTGACTGTTACTCCACTGGGGTAAAAACCTGTAGCATGACACGAGACTGAAGACGAGGAAGACTTCTGCAGCAGAGACACCTGAGGAGAAACTGAGAGAGAGAATACAATGATGCCAAGCCTTCATCTGCTACAAATCACACAGAAATCAGACACGCTTAGTCTCCAGTAAACACAAGTGGACTACAGTAGCTGATACTTTCATCCAAAATGATAACTTGGGGTTAAGCAACTTCAGCTTAAGTCCAAAAATTGTGATAATTAATGGTTTGCTGTTACCAGCTCTGAGCTGTAACCACTACAGAAAAACACTTCACATCTACATACAGTTTCTGCATGAGCTCCCACTTTTCTAGCCAGAAAAAAATTGGTATTGCAGCACTTATTATGTTAGAGTTTCTTTAGGATGAATCATTATGCTGTAGTCACTTTGGGTAAAAGGTTCTACTAAAATAATACAAAGAATGAATGAGTTCTGTTTTGCTTTGAATTCTATGTAGTATTTAATAAATAATATAAATAAATAAAAATAAAGCTGGGGTTGGGATGCAGGATGAATGGTGCTCTATTAAAAAACATCCATTATTAATTTCCACTAAAACCATATGATTGATAATGCTTAAAAATCCTAAAGGCCTATGAAGTAACAGAATGTGTAAATAAAACAATTTTTTTTTTTTTTTTAAAGGAGACATATTATGCCCCTTAGATGCACTGTGGACCTGATCATAGCACTTAAAACCTGGAAAAGTCAGATTTTCATGATATATCACCTTTAAATAATGACCTCCAGAGAACAAGATTGTTTTAGGAAAATATGCCATTGCTCACAACTTGATAAGAACGGATGTACCTGTTTTCTCCAGGCTGCTCTTTCTGTACTCCACATATTTCTGCAGCCACTCAATGCACTCAGTGCTGAAGTAATGTTTTCTACCCTCAAGATAAGCTCTGTTATTGTTCCACTTGTTCTGGGTGCTGAATCCTTGCTGCACTGGTGAAATCCATCTCATCTCCTTCAAATCCAGAGACATAAAGTCCTCTCCATCATAACCTTCCTGACGAAAGCCATCTGTTGCTCCAGTCTGATTATCCCACTCACAGCCATACGTCAGCTGAAATGTGTGCACACCTGAGGAACAGAGACAATGTATGTATATTGTATGAAAAAAAAAACAGTTCATACAGTCAGATTTTTTTTTCATGTCAGGCTGGGTGACCACATGGCTGCCAGCTAAACTAAACAATTTGCTTAAAGGAGAAGTTTGTTCGAAAAAAAAAATCATTTTTCTCATTGCCACTTGATATTTTGTTATCATATACCGGTAATTAATTTTTCTTTTGTATCTAAAGTGCTCAAAAACTTTTTGGGGTCAGGTGTGTGAGGTAACATTGCAATAATACCACTATATTCTGTGATTGTATTTTGTGTGTATTTTTGTGTGTTCATGATGAACAGACCTGTTGAGTGGTTGAACTTTTCTTTTGCGACTTGTATGTTGTTTCTGAACACCTGATGAGTTCCAGCTGCCAGCTGAGATTGTGTGTCCCAGTAATCGGCTCCTTCTTTCTGTTTCATCCACTCAGTTTTTGGCACAACTTTCTTCATATTGCTGTCAAAGTAAATAAACTGTTCTTCATCGACCAGACCAACAATAGTGAATTCTGGGAAGTCAATGTCTCCAGACACAGCAGTGAAGAAGTATTTCAGAGAGTGTGTTCCTGTGGACAAACAATGTTTACTTTAGGTCCCCACCATGACACGAGTCCCCATGAGTCTGTGTGTAGTCAGGTTTAAGTCCCCACCAGGTTATATAAACCAGTACACACACACACATTATTTTAAAATACATTTATAGTTATTATAAATATTTTAAAACAGTTTTGTCCATATACAATTGAACATGGAGTCCAAAAACAAAACTGGACCCCACTGACTTCCATTTAAATGGACCAAAAAAAACAACAAAAAAAACAAACAACAGCAACAACAAAAAACAGATTCATAACTCTGGACACACCACTGCATTCAGGTTACAAATGAAACTGTTCCTGTTATAAAAACTCATAACTTTGAGACAGAACATCATGTTTAACACAATAAAATTGGTTTTGGCCTATTAAATATAATTATTGGACTCCACAGCTACTATATATGGTTTTAGTGTATAACTTTGAAATATCGAATCATACTGTTTACTTAAACACAGTTAACTTTAAACCATTTGCTCACCAGCACAGGCGAGAGTAACTTCAAGGAGCAGAACTACAGCTCGCATGTTTGGACTTTGACTGATAAATTGTTATCATATGAAAAGTTGCCTCGTCTCAAGGTTATAAATTCCAGCCAATAGATTTTTTAGGCCAAGTGGAACATCACCAATCACTGTGAGGTTTTCTTAGATTGGATTGATGAAAGTGAAAACAAAATTAATTCAGACATTATAAGTATGAAGGGAAAATGTTTAAAGGGGTCATATGATGTTGCTAAAAAGAACATTATTTTGTGTATTTGGTGTAATGAAATGTGTTTATGCGGTTTAAGGTTCAAAAAACACATTATTTTCCACATACTGTACATTATTGTTTCTCCTCTATGCCCTGCCTTTCTGAAACGTGTCGATTTTTACAAAGCTCATCGGTCTGAAAAGCAAGGTGTGCTGTGATTGGCCAGCTATCCAGTGCGTTATGATTGGCCGAATACCTCAAGCGTGTGACGGAAATATTACGCCCCTCACCATACTGTGATGATGCCCTGTCAGGCCGGAGCGATGATTCAAAAACATGAAAACCCATTACAAACGAGGCATTCGTTGCATCCAGTGGGGACATAATTATGGATTATAATGACTTATACTGTCTTTTTACGCGCTGCGTTGCATCGCGCCGCGTAAACATAAAACCATGTCTGCATTTGTGATCGGAGAAATGACAAACAACAAGCGCTACTCTACACTGCTCAAAAAACTCGCTTTAAATATATAAAATATAAAAACTCTTTAAATATAAAAAAACGTACTTACAGTCTTTGAGTCAGAACAGCCGGCATTGTAGTCTACTCTTCCAGGATCAGGAAACAGTCCTCCATAAAATGCGCTGCACACATCTGAATATTTGGGTTGAACTGTTCTGGAACAGTTTTGTAAATACAACTTAACCACTGATTTCAGCCTTGAGTGAGCAGAGACCGGGGGATAAAGTGAGGAACGGCCGGAGGCTAGAGTGAGCGGCGTCCGCAGGGCTTGCGGCCACCACATGTGACGACCCCGGGCTGGACTCCGCTTCGTCCACGGTGAAAGCCGATCTGGCGATCCACAGCACAAAGTTGTAGTATTTCCTCAGCGACCAGCACGGATCAGCTCTAGGCATGACGAAGCGGATATCGTCCTCTTTTGGAAGGCCAAACAAAGTAGTTTCGCTTTCACAACGAAACACACAGCGTCTTGACGACATGGCGGCGGCAACAATACTACAGCGAGAATAAAAGTTACGCCTTCTTTCTTTGCGTGAACATTTGGCCGGCGTTATGCAAATCTTCCCAGATAGTGACGTAGATATGTGGGGGCGTGTTAGAACGAGCCATTTTAGGTAGGCGTGGTTGACTCTTAACTTTTATACAGAATATCTCTTTGGATTTGAGACTTTAGTCTTTGCAACTTTACAGATCTTCTTTATGCACCAAGAGCTTGTAACACTCCAAAGAGAAAGGAAAAATTGAAATCGCATCATATGACCCCTTTAAATAAAAAGAAAATACAATAAATAAATCTACAAATTTGTGCATGAATGATAATTTGAATAATTAAATTAGTAAAGGAAGAAATAAAAATGGGTTTTCATTTTATAGTTATCGTTTTCTTTAATTGTTAAGTTATTTGTGTATGAAGTTATTTTTTTTTTATTTTTTGTTGCTAACGAGAGGATTTCATTAGTAGGCAGAATTTATGACCATTAGCTGGTCATGTCAAAGAAAGTCTTGTCTTTTTCTAAAGAATCTCTCGAGTCAAGAAGTTCCAGATGCCAAAATCAGACTTTATTGACCAAAACAACAAAGCCGAGATTCCCGCAGATCATCTAACAATCTGACATGTAACTCTCTTTTTTTTATATATACATTTCTTTTCAACCTGTATGACCAATGAACGTACAGTTGGGTGTTTCCCAAATTTTATTAAAAAGCATCCCCAATTCTGAGCTACAATTATTTACCAAACGCTCTAGCTTCTCTTTAATGGTGGCGTGCTGCCAACTGGTCTATTAAAAAATAAATATAATACATTTTTAATTAAGAAAACATATTAAAAACATACACCAAGAGAGCAGTTTAATATAATTTGACTGGTGCAGATTTGTGCTCTGATTGTTTTCTTCATATTATAAAGTTTCTGAGTCGAAAAAGTTGCTGAAATTAAACATTTCATCCAGATTCCTGCAGTTTCCAGATTTAATTAATTCTGTTTCCAGGCTATACTTAACAACAATGTACTATATATATTAAAAATCTACCACACTGGTAACTGAAGTGAGCTTCTGTAGGGTCTCCCGTCCCCTGCACGGCGCTCACAAGCATCCGAATTCCCTGCGTCGAAAACAAACCGCAGAAGAAACACGCAGCGCTCAGCCAATGAGTGATCAGATTACTGGCCGACAGCGAATCAGCGCGCCTCATGTTGAGCTGTACAAAGATCCAGCGCTGAGAGTTTCAGGATCCGAGCGCGTAAGTTCTTTCCAAAATGTCTTTTTATTGATTGATCAATAACGAAGTTTTATCATACTGAAAATTATTTTTGTGATGCGCTTGTGAAGATTGTGAGGAACCTGATATGTTATGAAGTTACATTTCAATATCGATGTTTTAAGGCTTTTTTTAACAAGTAAACGGAAGGAAGCTGTAGTATACGACGGAATTAAAGAGCTACAGTCTCCAGATCAGCAGGCGATCTAAGCTAAAATATCATATTTATATCCTTATATCATGAAATTATCAGTATTATAATGTCAAGATGTCATTGGCAGTAGTCATCCACTAAGTCTAGTTACTTGGGAAGTAAATCAAAAAGGTACCATGGTAAATAGTTACCGCCAAAATGCCATAGTTACTAGATATTATTGTAAAAATCATTACTGATCATTATATATCTTCTGTCTTTAGTTTTTTTTTTATTACAGTGGTGACAAATACCATCCAAAACTATTTTAAAGAGCATTTTATTTAATTTTTTTTTATGACAAAAACACGTCTATAAAAATATTGAAATAATTTGCCCGTAATATTGCATTTATTAACACACAATTGTCTCCTGCACGCAGAAGTATGACATTAATGAATATGTTGTTCTCTAGGTACATACGGATTTTGGCATCTCAGTTTGTAAGAGAGGCGGGGCATAGAGGACCTACAATAATGTACAGTATTTGAAAAATAATGTGTTTTTTGAACATTAAAGCATGTCAACATATTCTGTTACACCAAATACACAAAATAATGATCTTTAAAATAGCATCATATGACCCCTTTAAACTGGAGGATAAATTCATAAAGTCATGGCCATAAATGTTGCATACACTGCAAAAATGAATATCCACCTCAGTATTTTTTTGTTTTCCAATGCATACATCCTTAAATCTTAAGATATGAAGTCTTGTTTTCTGAGAAATTGAACAAAATTAAGCAAGTTTATGCTTAAACGAACAAATGTTTGTTGTTTTCTGAATTAAGTAGATTTTTCTGAGCCCACTGGCAGATATTTGTTCTTATTTGAATCATTAACTCACTTCATTTTGATCATGCTTCTCAAGTAAATGTGTCTTGATTGAAGAATCTTTAGACATTTGCGCTGGAAAACAAATCCAAAATACTGATGAAGAACATCACTTTTTTTCATATGTGTGTGTAAAATGAACTAAAATGTAATGTAGATCTTTTGGAAGCTGTATTTAAAAATCTTTTATACAAGACATTTACATTTAGAGACCATATTGCCTTATTGCGTTCCATTCAATTTATTCCTTACATTTTCTTTACTTGGTCTTAAAGGGTTAGTTCACCCAAAAATTCTGTCATTAATTACTCACCCTCATGTTGTTTCAAACCCGTAAGACTTCGTTATGAACTTCGTTCATCTTCAGAACACAAATTAAGATATTTTTGATGGAATCTGAGAGCTGTCTGACCCTCCCATATACAGCAATACAACTGAAATGTTCCCAAGTCCAGAAACATAACAAGGAGATTGGTAAAAGAATCCATGTTACATCAGGGGTTCAACCGTAATTTTATGAAGCTACGAGAATACTTTTTGTGCGCAAAAAAAAACAAAAAACAAAAGACTTTATTCAATAATTCGTCTCCTCCGCATCACCCTGTAGCGCCATTTGGAGAATATCAGCTGGACGTAAACAACGTATGCTGTCCTGTGTCAGCTGCGTCACACGCATAGCCGGACTTACCATTGGGCTTGAGTGGGCTGCAGCCCATGGGCCCCGCCTTTGCCCGTTTACGTTTGTTTGATTTGTTCGTTATATGCCAGTCAGAATTCAGAAATTATTAGCCGCACGGGTTTGGTCTTTATTAGGTCTTACGGGTTTGAAACGATATGAGGGTGAGTAATTAATGACAGAATTTTCATTTTAAAGTCTTACATTTATAAACCGGCAGAAACCCTGTTTTTCTGTTATCCTATAAAAATGTTATTTTTCCTCCTTGTTTGTCCCGCCCAATCCAACCCAATGCCGTCCCTTCATCCTGCTGGTCCAGTTTGTGGATCATTGCTCCAAACACTCGCAAGATCATCCGGAGGTCATGACCTACCTGCAGACCAGATACTCCAAGGCGCTGCCGACATTCCTGACATCGGTGGAGTTCCGTAACACTCTGGGCCGCTGCCTCACACGAGCCCAGGCCAACGCTGGCAAAACCTTCGTCTTCATTAATGAACTCTGCACCGTTCTTAAACAGCACACAGCTCGGAAAAGGAGCTCCATACAGGCTGTGCCCTCCCAAACAAAACCTGAGCAAAAGAGCAATGGGACAAATGTAGCGGAGGAGGTGCTGGTTAAAGGAGAAGAGAAAAAGCAAGAGGGCGACGAGGAAACGAAGAAAACAAAAAGGGCTTCAAGGAGACAGGTATTAGAGCGTAACTGAGAGATGCACTCATTGTATATATTGAGAAGGTCGATTTGTGGACTTGGATTTTTATTGACACTATTGGTTTTCAAAAACATTGGTTCCATTAATTTTCTCCATAGGGATTTAAAAATTCTTGTTGAGTTGTTTATTTGTTGTGCATTCTGTTTCTCATTTAAAGTGGGATTTGGGAGATTCCTATTTGAATGCAACAACGTCTGACCATAAAAGAGTTTTACTATAAGAACTGTGAAGTTTGACTTTGTGTCGTTTTACTGCACTTTTTAGTGAATACAGAATTTTTTATTTTATATATTTTTTTATGAGGGAATGTGCTATTCATATAATGAAGCATGCAACCAAATGACGATATTTTAAGTTTATTGCACAATATTCCAATACATGCAGCATGCATTACAAAAAAAAATAAACACACACACAAAATATACTGGTAATTTTCTGCTAGGATGTTATCCAGTAGTCTTATGGACATTTCCATTAACCATAAAACACAATGCAAAGAAGTGCAAAATTCAAAATACAGGTAAAACACCTGTAAAAAATAAATATGGAGAATTTCTTCATAATTAATACAGTACTATAAGTGCCCTATTTTTACGTATTTTTTTTTACAGTGTATAAGTAGGCTTCTACAGAAAATATCAATACTTAAAAATATCTGTTCGTGCTAGATCTGTACCGGTTTATTTGTTGATGTTACAGATATTTTTTATGTATAAAATGATTGGAATTTACTTCTTGAAACCCTACTGTTGTGCTTTATACTTGTGGACATTGAAATGAGCTGAGAGCTCTTTTGACTTCCGATAAATGTTTATGTACATTGTAATTTGTGTGTCTGCCATGTTCTGTTTCAGATAGCATACCTGGAAAACCTGCTGAAGGTGTATAATGAGGAGATCCGACGGCTTCAGGAGCGGGAGCTGAGCGTGGAGGATCTGGAGGAGGAGGACTCCAGTTATATTCAGGAGCACAAGCTCAAACGCAAGGCAAGTCTCTTCATTCCTGCTTTAGCCTTCCTGATTTGGTTCAGTTAAATTGAAAGTTCAGGGAAAGTTGTCTTTGTACCTTGTTTTCAATAAATGGTCCTATATATCCACCTTTTTCTTCAACGCGGAAGTAAGCCTATGGGTGAGACTTCCGGTTCATTAGCCGCTATATGTAAATAACGAGGAGAATAACAAAGTGCAGTAAACTGTAAAACTGTTTGCACTACAAACCAGTGTTCATAATTAAGATAATACATTAAAATAATATGATAAGACACACCAACTTTCAATATCAGCAAAACGAACTGTTTTGTTCAGCTAAAAATAGCTGGAAGGAGTGGACGCAGATGAGACCGGAAGCCAGACCCATAGAATTTACAAATGGCCGCGCCAATTTTTACGACAAGAAAAAGGTGGATACAGAGTTCTGGAAGTTCCGGTATGTTGTCATAGTAAATCAAACCATTTTAATGCAGTCAAATGACTTTGAAGTAATGAGATTTTATCGGGTCTTGTTCGGATCTTTAATGCTCTTTTTGTGCTCTCAGATGATGAAGATCTATGAGAAACTGTGTGAGCTGAAGGGCTGCAACATGCTGACGGGGCGCGTGATCGAGCAGAAGATTGCCTACAGTGGAACACGATACCCAGAGATCAACAAAAAGGTTCTTCTTTTGCTTGTGAAATCCTCGAGATTAGCTCTCTAGATTCTCATTACTCAAAATAATGCTTCCTCATTTCCCCACTCCTCTGTCCTCGAGCCTATGATATTAATAAAAGTTAGCCATCTTGAAGGACATCTCAATTCTCTAATTGCACAGCGAGGAATGAGGATGTTTTCAGAAGTGCTATAAATGGGGTGTTTCCTATCGAAAAACTTGACACAAGTGTAAATTCTCCTCCCCCTTTATATCGCTCACAATATGTAATCTGTCTGGGCATCTTGCATTATTAATGCTTTTTATGGATTTCTGAAATAACCGAGCTTGAGCTCAGAAAACATGCCTTGAGCTCAGCTGATGATGTTTTGAAGTGTCACTTGAGAGATCGAGAATATTCCAGTATATGAAGAAAAAGGTTTTTCTGTGATTCCACCATCCTCATTTTTTTCCCTTGAATCCTTGCAGAGATCGACTGATTTGATTTATCAGATTGTTTGATTTGTTTATTAGCAGTCAGTGATCACATGATTGAAACAGATGTTTGGCTGAAGAACCATTCTGTAAAGCTTTGATCAGAAATGGATTGCAAACTTAAAATGAAATGGCATCAGAAATTACCAGGACTTTTTTTTGATGTTTTTCTTAAATTTATTCAGATTAAAAAAAAAAATGTAAATGAAAAATACATTGCTCATGGAATGAAATCCAGGGAGCAAATATTAAGAAAATAATGAATAATTTTCCTTTCCTTTGTCTTTACTGTCGTCTTTTCTCTTTGGTTTGTAGATTGAACGTTATATTAACAGTCCAGAAGCTCTTTATAATCCGCCGGACTACACGGATATCCTGAAGGTGGCTCAGCACGCCAACGAACGCTACAATCTCCAGCTCACCCGCAAACAGATAACACAAATCGCTCAAGAAGCCTTCAGGGAGACGGGCAACAAACTGCAGGAGAGACGCCATCTTGACATGGTCTACAACTTCGGCTCCCACCTCACAGATTCCTACAAACCCAGTAATTCAATTCAGTTACTCTCCAATTCAGCTTGAGAACATAATCAAGTCGTATTGTATTAGTCCGATGCTTTACACTCACCAACAGTTTATGCACATTTCTGGATTGATGTAAACATGGATGGACTAATATTTAGTGATTGTACGTTCAGCATGTGTGGTGAATTTCCCTGTTTTCTTCAGCGTTAGACCCTGCACTCACTGATCCAGCACTGCATCGCAAGCTCCGCTCAAACAGAGACGTGGCTCTCAGCAGCCTGGAGGACGTGATCACCAAATACGCCAATAAACAGGAAGATGTGGAGGTAGAGGAAGTGAGGAAGAAACAAGAGAGAGACAGACAGAAAAAGGAGGTAAAAGAACAAAATATATTCTTGTTTTGTCTTTAAATCATTCATGCAATGATTCTTTTCATTGGTTTGCATCAGTTTCATGTGCAGTATTTGGTTTTTCTCCAGTGGAATCAGAAATGCCTTCAGTTATAGAATCAAACTAAAATGTAAAATACTTAAAATGTGATCAAATACATATTAAACAAGTAAACAAACAAACAAATAAATAAATAATATAATAAATATGATTTGAAATATTGAAAATAATTATGATTTATATTTAATAAATAAAAATACTAAAATAAAAACCTTGTTTTTTGATGGAGCGATACTGATGAAAAATCATTTATAAATAAAATATTTTCTATTTTAATTAATACATAAAATAATGTTTTCAAACAATTATAATGAATTATAATACAAATAATACATATAAACAATTACTTTGTTTCTTGATGTAAATAATGCTGTTGTAATATTACATAATGACTTTATTTAAAATATAAATAAAATATTTAAAATGTATAAAAATATATTTTGTCCTGTTTTTGCATTGTCCAAAAGGAAGCGAGGATCTCCTTGAAACCATAAGCAGTCTTGAATCTGTTTGTCCTTCCGTCCAGGGGCATAAATTGTAAATATCATTACAAACCACTCTGTGTATTGTAAATAATATAATGACATATACTTAAAATTGTGTTAGTAAAAAAAAAACTTTTTAAGTTTAGAAAGTTCGCCCTTGCCTCACAGTGGTTTGGTCCACTGCCTGCTTTCCCCCTTTACCTCACTGACACACACTCGAGTCCGGTGGGAGAGAACAGTCCTTCGGTAGTTATGTGTAAGCAGGCTCTCAAGGCTATTTTATGGCGCTTTTCCACTGCGTGGTACGACTCTGCTCGGCACTCCGCGTCGCCCCATCAAGCTCTCGCTGGATCCGCTCCTCTGCTATCAACGAGAGGAACGTCTGTACTTCCTCAACAAATAACGAAACAGACACTTTTTGGTTGTTAAAAAAATGTGTGCTCGTTCAAAACAGTTGCGTTCGATCCTTCGCTGGCTGTGCTGATTTAAATCTAGCGGTTCTGTTGTGTTTGTGACAAATTATGATGATGTCCTATGTATTTTTCCATGAGCGATTATAAGGTTACCTAGCTTGTTTGGTAGCTTGTTGGATAGTAAGTCACCCACTACGACTAACACGGCGATAAGCCTGTGTGTAAACTGATATTAGGCTAATATTGTAGATCTACCGTTGTGTTGGGTTTTGCTCAGTATGATGTTAAAGGGTTAGTTCACCCAAAAATGAAAATTATCACTATGGGTCAGCTGACCCTTCCCTGAGTCATGTACATCACTATTTTGATCTGTGAAAACGTTCACAGTTTAGTATGGGTCAGCTGACCCTTCCGTTGCTATCAACGAGAGGAGCGTCTGTACTTCCTCAACAGGGGGAACAGCCACTTTTTGGTTGTTAAAAAAAGGTGCGCTCGTTCAAAACAGTTGCATTCGATTCTTCGCTGGCTGTGCTGGTTTAAATCTAGCGGTTCTTTTGTGTTTGTGTCGCAAGTTCAGTGACGTAGATAGTGACGATTCTCTCCGGCCAATCCGTGATCAGCAGAGTTTACACGTCACGGTTTGGTAACGGTACGGTTCGCTTGGGACCCCAACCGAGGTGGTACTAAAAAAAGTACCAGGTACTGTACCCAGTGGAAAACCCCCCCCAAAAGTGAACCATACCGAGCCATCCTGTTCCGTACTATGCAGTGGACAAGCGCCATTATTGACTTTAAACATTGGATAAAATGATTCTTTCTCTTTAATACAGATGATGCTAGATCATTAATAAATTAGTCATGACAAAATATGATGATGTCCGATGTATTTTTCCATGAGCGATTATAAGGTTACCTAGCTTGTTTGGTAGCTTGTTGGATAGTAAGTCACCCACTACGACTAACACGGCGATAAGCCTGTGTGTAAACTGATATTAGGCTAATATTGTAGATCTACCGTTGTGTTGGGTTTTGCTCAGTATGATGTTAAAGGGTTAGTTCACCCAAAAATGAAAATTAGGCTGCGTTTTACTCACCCCCGACTCCCGAGGCATCCTAGGTGTATATGACTTTCTTCTTTCAGACGAATCCAGTCGGAGTTATATTAAAAATTGTCTTTGATCTTTCAAGCTGTTTAATGCCACTCAGCGGGTGTTGCATTGCTTCAGTCCAAAAGAACTTAAAAAAAAAAATCGCCCATCCATAAAAAAATCCTTTAAGTGGCAGATGTGGGCTTGCTGCGGTTGAATATCTAAATAAGAGACGTCCTCAATCCCAGACGAAACCTAAAATGCTATGTAGAGGACGCAAAATAATTTAATAATTATATGACCGCGTGGTGAACCTATGAACCTAACTCATATTTAAACACGCTCTCCATGCTGTGTACACTGATTTTTGGCTGTATTATTTGTGTCCCCTTCAAAAATAGCTCTTTTTATGTTTTATGTTTATTGTCCCCCCCTACTGTTAGATGAAATTTACGCCCTTGCTTCCGTCACGCTTTCAGGCACTTAATGGGCAGCAGAGTGACAGCAAAGAAAAAGAGAGGGAGGAACAGGATGAAAAAGAGGAGGAGGAAGATGAAGAAGAGGATGATTCCTCTGATCCTGACATTGAAGAGGAGATCCAAGCCAGTCAAGAGCAAGCTGGTCCAGGTAAGAAGTGCATAAATCATCTTCATCTCCTTCCTTCATGTTGCTTGTATGTAATAAGCCCATTTCCTGGCGGGAAACCCCATTTCTCATTTTCTGACGTGTTTCAGATGATGATGAAGAGGACGTTGAAGAGGAGCAGTTGAACACCAGTGACCATGATCAGCCGATGGATGAGAACTCTCCTCTGTCAATCAAATCATCTGTGCAGGACACAGAGGAGGATCAGGGCGATGACGACCAGCGGTCTCCAGCCAGCAGCTCACATGAGGAGGGACCTGTGGAAACGAGCACAAAAGGCAGACCTGTGAAACAAAGCCCTTCATCCACAGAGAGCGTCAGTCAGTCAGAGACCATGGACTGGTTGCCTATCAGCAAAACAGAACTGATTTCTACTAATCACATAAAATCTGTTTCTGAAAGCACGGCTAACTGCACTGAGACTTTCTCCACCGATCAGGACTCGCCGTCAACCCCCGTGAGATCAGCCAACTGCAGTCCTCTACCTCCAACAAGCCCTTTACTGATCGACGAGATGGGCAACTACAAGAAGAGGAAACGACCCTCGACTGGAAACCAAACGGCCACCTACAATGGGAACTGCACACAGGACAGGTAAAACTGAACGGATCAAACCAACTTGCCATGAGAAGTTGTGTAATTAATAACTTGCTATTAAATTATAAGGACGTAACGATGCGAGCCGGTTGAAAATCTATCAAAATATGTCACGATTCAAGTCAGTTGAGATGTTAAATGAAACCTGATACAGTTGGTGGTGGGAGTTTATATAAATTTGTCTCTGAGGGGAACTGACTGTCTTCAGAAAAGTTTAGATGGTATTTTCTTTTCATCTTGCCTCTGTATAAAGCATATTAATGTAGTGTTTATGAGCGCAGCGCTGCTTTGTTTACAGCAGTAACCTAGAAAACTCTATATTTCTGCTGTTCCATAAGCGCCACCTGCTGTCAGAGAGTGAATTTGCATCTCATTCAGCCCGTCTGCTGTTTTTGATTTGTGTAGATAGTTTCACAAAAAGTATATTTTTCACCATTAATATTTTTTTATCACGATTATGAATATTAATCTATGAATATTTATCTATTTTCTATCATTTTTCCCCCCAAATTTTTTTATCTGAATCTTTTTTGACCAAACTTTGGCTATGTTGATTATTATAGTGAAAATGTTTAAAGCAAGTAAAATAAAGTCGAATTTTATATATATATAAAATCAAGGATGGTTTTCCATGGGTTTTTACTAAACATTTTAATTATTTTTGATTTACCTCTAGTTAGTCAGTCACCAGTGAGCCGTTGAACTTGAACTCATTCAGACTGTTTTTGTGAACCAGATCATCTGATTTCATTCAAAAGAACCAACTTTAAAGAATGATGATGAATCATCCATTGCCAAGATTTCGGTCTCGTGAACATGTCAAGAAGATCTATGGCTGCTGATCTGTGCTAGGGCGGATGTCAAGATTTTCCGTGAATACTGATTTTCTCCTTTTGTGTTCTTCTGGAGGAAGAAATCCATACGGGTTTGGACCGACACGAGTGTGAGAGCTTTCTTTATGCAGTGCTTTTTTTTCTCATTCTCTTTATCTCAGTGATATTCCTCTGGATATGGGTGTGATCTGCTGCCCTGGAGAAGTAGACTTGACCAGGACGATGGTCAGAAGCGCACGAGCCACACCACCGCCTAAGAAAAATAAGGTGACTGTGTCCGTTTGGTTTTAGCATTGAAACAGTGCAGTAAAAAGCATCTGAATCTCTGCTGCATTGCTTTTTCATGTTATTATTACACCATTCCTGTAGCAAAAAGGCTGATTTTAAGAGCTCAGGAATATTCGAGCATGACTGTACTCCATTGCAACTTTCTCAGTCATCGCAATAAATTCACTGCAGCGTTTTCATTTTCATTAATGTAGTACTATATTATTTATAAATATTTTGAACTAGTTTTTATTTTTATCTATTTTATTTATTTATTTATTTTATTTTGAATTTAAGTTGTAGGAATTTAAAATATTTTTTTAAATATGTGTATTTGGTAAATATAGTAATTTTCAGTTTTTGTTTTAGTACTTTGAACAAAAATGAGAAATGTTGGCTTGGCAACTTACTAAAATATTTACTGAAATGATGGAGGTAGAGGAAATAAAGAAAAACAAGAGAGACTGTATATTATTGTTTTTGTCCTAAAACCTAAAAATAAAAACTAGAAGAATATCGCTGTAATTCACTCTTTAGGGAACAAGTTTTATTGGTTTACATCAGCTTTATTTATTTGGTTTTTCTCCCATCAAAATCAGAAACTCCAGGCATCAGTTTGTTGTGTTTCTATATAAATATTAGATAATAAATTAAATATGCAAAATAATTATATTTATTAATACTAAAAAACATTTTAGCATAACTGCATTCTATTACAATTTTCTCAAGCATCTTAATAAAATGACTGCAGTGTTATTTTAGTATCATGACTACAGTATTGTAGTATTTATTAATAATAGTTTTTATTTTTATATTTTTCATTTTAGTTTAAAGATTAGTCATTTTGTTGGTTTTATTAGTTGTTGTTTCATTTTAATAGTTATTTTCAGAAATAACTGGCTTTGCACCACTGAAAGTATAACAACGTTTTTTTCTATTTGATTTCAATTAACGTATGTTTTTTTTTTTTTTTGATGATTTCATTCAAAAGAACCAACTTTAAAGAATGATGATGAATCATCCATTGCCAAGATTTCGGTCTCGTGAACATGTCAAGAAGATCTATGGCTGCTGATCTGTGCTAGGGCGGATGTCAAGATTTTCCGTGAATACTGATTTTCTCCTTTTGTGTTCTTCTGGAGGAAGAAATCCATACGGGTTTGGACCGACACGAGTGTGAGAGCTTTCTTTATGCAGTGCTTTTTTTTCTCATTCTCTTTATCTCAGTGATATTCCTCTGGATATGGGTGTGATCTGCTGCCCTGGAGAAGTAGACTTGACCAGGACGATGGTCAGAAGCGCACGAGCCACACCACCGCCTAAGAAAAATAAGGTGACTGTGTCCGTTTGGTTTTAGCATTGAAACAGTGCAGTAAAAAGCATCTGAATCTCTGCTGCATTGCTTTTTCATGTTATTATTACACCATTCCTGTAGCAAAAAGGCTGATTTTAAGAGCTCAGGAATATTCGAGCATGACTGTACTCCATTGCAACTTTCTCAGTCATCGCAATAAATTCACTGCAGCGTTTTCATTTTCATTAATGTAGTACTATATTATTTATAAATATTTTGAACTAGTTTTTATTTTTATCTATTTTATTTATTTATTTATTTTATTTTGAATTTAAGTTGTAGGAATTTAAAATATTTTTTTAAATATGTGTATTTGGTAAATATAGTAATTTTCAGTTTTTGTTTTAGTACTTTGAACAAAAATGAGAAATGTTGGCTTGGCAACTTACTAAAATATTTACTGAAATGATGGAGGTAGAGGAAATAAAGAAAAACAAGAGAGACTGTATATTATTGTTTTTGTCCTAAAACCTAAAAATAAAAACTAGAAGAATATCGCTGTAATTCACTCTTTAGGGAACAAGTTTTATTGGTTTACATCAGCTTTATTTATTTGGTTTTTCTCCCATCAAAATCAGAAACTCCAGGCATCAGTTTGTTGTGTTTCTATATAAATATTAGATAATAAATTAAATATGCAAAATAATTATATTTATTAATACTAAAAAACATTTTAGCATAACTGCATTCTATTACAATTTTCTCAAGCATCTTAATAAAATGACTGCAGTGTTATTTTAGTATCATGACTACAGTATTGTAGTATTTATTAATAATAGTTTTTATTTTTATATTTTTCATTTTAGTTTAAAGATTAGTCATTTTGTTGGTTTTATTAGTTGTTGTTTCATTTTAATAGTTATTTTCAGAAATAACTGGCTTTGCACCACTGAAAGTATAACAACGTTTTTTTCTATTTGATTTCAATTAACGTATGTTTTTTTTTTTTTTTGATAGTTTTAGTTTACAGTAACACTGTGACTGAGCATTACATACAGCGTTATAGGCCGAGTAAAGCTGTAACTCCTGTCATTCGTGTGTTCACAGGTGAACGTGGCGACTCAGTGTGACCCAGAGGAAGTGATCGTTCTGTCTGATTCAGATTGAGTTCTCATCCTGCTCCAATAGTGCCTGCCAATGTGAACAGAGAACAAAAAAAAACTCTTTTTTTATTTTTGACTGGTTCAATCAGGTTTTGAACTTCCGCCACTGAGACGCAATGCCACTGTTTACTTTTTATACAAGGGAAAATGGCATGCCGTTATTCATTCAGGCTTTTTAGAGGTATTTTGGTAAATTGTAAATGGGTCTTGCCTCTAAACATTCTTACTCCAAGGGTTTATCTTGTATTATATTTATGGTTTTAGTTTGAGGGTTTGGATGCAATCCTCATTTGTGCTTGGAGTCATGACGGGAAGTGAGCTTTCTCTCCTCAACTCAAATGCACTCATTTTGTCTAGTGTTTGACTTAAATGTTGATAACTTTGTACAGTGCACTGTGGATTTTTTTAAGCAGCTCTAGAAATAATTTTCCACAAGTTATGAGCTACTTGACATGCTCCAATTTACAAATGTTGGAAGTGTTGTTCAGATTACATATTAAAGAAGTAGTTCACACTAAAAATAAAAATTCAGACTTTTACTTTTTTTTTGTGTAATACAGAAAAATATCAGTATATGGATTCACAAGGACATAAAATATAGACTGAATTTTTATTTTTGGGTGACCTGTCCCTTCAACTGGCCTCAGGTGACAAAGCACAAGAGTTATGTGTCCTCTTACACACTTGACGTTTGGTATTGAGAAGATTTCTGTAAACTGCTGATGATTGATCTATTAAATTGATCAATATTGTCATTTAAAATGGTTTTTAATTACTCTGTTTAACTAATTGAGGATTTAACTGGCATGAAAATGGACAAGGTACATCAAACGAATGGTAACCATATTAAATTTGTTGTAATAAGCATTTATATTAATAACCAGGTTTGTATTATATGTGCAAAACTGGCTTTGAATGTGAAATTTTATTGTTCTAAGGCCATTAATTTTTGATTCCATCAGTCTGGTGGATAAATAGCACCTTATTTTATAATAATAATTCATTTTTATTTTTTACTTAGAGATATTTCACTCAAAAATAAAAAAGTATGTGATTGTTAATGTCATTTAGGTTGTTCTAAACCTGTATGACTTCATGGCTATTCTGCAGAACACAAAAGAAGATCATTTCAAGAATTAATTTTGTCAATCCAATAAAAGTCAAGTAATCCAACCTTCTTCCAAATATCTTTTTATGTGTTCCACTGAAGAAAATAAGTCATAAAGGTCTGGGGCAATGTGAGAGTTGGCAGATAATGGCAGAATTTCAATTTTTGAGTGAACTATCACTTTAAAACAATCAGGCTAAACAGAAATATTCAAAACGACGATAAAAAGTAAAACATTCAACTCCTCAGTTTGAACTTGCAAACATGAATAAGACAAGAATGAGTCATAATTTGTGCACAAGGTACTTTATTTCTCTTTAATTTGAAGATCTTGAATCTTGTGAAACCTTTTTGTCCACGTCAGGAAAATGCTTCGTCTTTTATCGCCCATCGCATATTTAGTTCAGATTCACCACAACAGTTGTAGACAGAACAAATACTTTTTATTTATCAGTACAAAATACAGAGCTCTAACCAGATTACTCCAGCGAGCACTGAATCATGCTTTTACCTACTGGTTATTTTTAAATTATGTTTCAAATGTTCTCTACTTCATTGTTCACACTTTGTCTGTGCTCACTAATCTGAAATACACACCACACAGGTTTGATTTTAAAGTAATAAGAATGTGTGGATATGTGATTCCTTTCAGCTCACAATGTTCAGATCCCGGTTTATTTATTGTAATATATTGAATAGTTGCGCAAATGTTTGAGGTATATGGTTTTTGTGGTGCATGTGTGGTACAAGGCAACTACTGATCACTGCATTTACGTATCCAAACATCCACTCAGGTGATTAAAAAACAAGTCTTGATCGATCCCAATCAGGTTCCATTGAGTCATGTCTTAAACGTTCTTGGCAGTTGCAGACGTTCACGCTAATTTGGTGTGTCATTTGCCTACTTCATTCAAGCTTTTCATCCATTCGCAAATCAGGTCTCGGCCTTCATGGAAGGCAAACATGTAAACTATCACTACTGGTACACTATAAGCTACATCTAAAACGCCGCAGGAGTTCAGTAGTTGGATGCTAGGTGCTTGACTGTTGACCAGTATTGAGGAGGATGCGTCGCCCTCAATGTTTATGGTGGTTTTATGGGTAAAAGGACATACTGTAAAGCCAAAATGCACTGTGAGTTGATTCATTTAGTGATCCAACTACCTACAAATCCCTGCACTTCCCTGCCTTTCAACGAGTAAAGGCCTGTTCACACCAAGAATGATAACTATTTTTAATTATTTTTTTGTCGTCTGCCACTTTAAATGCTCGAGCTCTTTAAAGTTGAATGGATTCTGATTGGCTGTCAAGCTTTTATAGTTATTGTTATATTCACTGTCCTTTGTGTGAATGTACCTTTATAGTTATCGCTGTAGTTATCATCCTTTTTTGTGAATAATCCTTTATAGTTATTGTCCTTTTTGCGAACAAGCCTTTAGAGTTATAGTTATTGTCCGTTGTGCTGTGAACGGACCTTTAGAGTTATCATTATAGTTATTGTCCGTTGTGCTGTGAACGGACCTTTAGAGTTATCATTATAGTTATTGTCCGTTGTGCTGTGAACGGACCTTTATAGTTATCGTCCCTTTTTGCAAACAAGCCTTTATGATTATCGCCATTTTTACGAATGAGCCATTATAGTTATCGTTATAGTTATTGTTATTGGTATGAATGGGCCTTAAGAAACCAAAGTGCAGAGTTATATTCTTGTCTCCTATTTAAGCAATTACAACATTAAAACCTTTGAGAGTGAATATACTGTATATAGTTGGGTGACAGTACAATAAAACTTCACACCAAGAATGGACCAAATGAGTTACTGTAATGTACAACTCTGTAGAACATAATATCGTACAGCATAATAACAGAATGGCACTTCAGAGCAACAGTGAACGAATCTTCTGTGCTAGTGAGGCAGCTTGAACGTGATGGCAACTAATCCATATTCCTGGCCGGGATACGGTTTCGACAGTCACCATCGACGTGAGCTAGCAATGGGCATTTGGTCATTGGTATTATTTTCAAATACAAATGGGACATCGTGTATGGCGAACTCGCCGACATGAGGTAAAGAATCAGACAACTGTGCACATAGTCCTTTAAAATCAAAGACAAGTGTTCTGGTTTTGCGGGACGGTGATCTCAGGCAAATTTCTTATGTGACGCTGCTTTTATCAACGTTTCCCTCACAGACTTCTTCCACACACCCGCTACGATTGCCACCAATGCCCAGAACTCCAGAACCAAGGCCATGCGGCCCGCTTTGAGAACTGATTCCTAGAAGAGGCCCAGAGGCGGCCATATTGAGACAAGAGACGCCATTGCTGCTCATGGAATGTTGCGGAGACAAAACGGGGATCCCACTTCTGGCGCCATCGCTACCTTGATTGGTCTCGTTGGCTGACGGGAGCTTCATGTGATGTGGCGGAGAGATGACCGACCCTTCGGATCCCGATCTTCCATTGGCCCTGCCGCGCCTCTCGCAATGCGAGCGATGCCTCATGAAGCTGTCGCGCCACATGAACTTCTTACCACAGCCGTGGCAGTCATAGGGTTTCAGACCGGTGTGGGTCTTCATGTGCTCGGTGAGGTGATGCTTCATCTTGAACTTTTTGGCGCAGACGGGGCAGTGGAAGGGCCGCAGGTCCAGGTGCATGTTGATGTGCCGGTCCCGCATGCTCTTGTGTGTGAACGTCTTCCCACAATGACACATGAAGACCTTGCCTGAATTGCCAGCTGCGCTGCCGTCTAATCCTTCCATCCCGCTACCCAATGCACTTTGGCCGGGTAAATGTACCGCTCCGTGTTCGAGGCTCCCTTTTAGAGACACCCCGGACATGCCTCCTGTGAGCCCTAATGGAGATGTTGACTCTAGGGCGGCTTGATTATACAGGAGAATCTGGTTTCCCTGCATGTCCAGAGGGAAGAGCTGAGCTCTGGCGGCCGTCGACTGAACCGAGCCGAGCAGGGTGGACACGGCCCTACTGGAGCATTGAGCGGGATTCCCAGGAGGCTGTTGAGAGGACGTCTGGTCGATCAAACCCCTCTCAAACTTGAGGTAGTCTTCCGAGGACTGGCAATAGTCAGCCTATTGGAAAAAAGACATTTGAGTAATTGAGGATGTTAAAGTGCCCCTATTATGCCATTTCCAATATTGCCTTTCATGCAGTGTGAAATGTAGCTGTGAATGTAAACGATCTGCAAAGTTGTAAAGCTGAAAGTGCACGATAAATAAAGTTATTGTCTCCCAAAATAAAGAATGGACTTTGAACAGCTGAAACGAGTCGTTAGTAATTCGAATCCCACTTCCGTGACGGCTACACGTCACAGGGGTAACACATTTGCATAATGCGCTCTTATGTTCTACGTTGGCCGGCCACGAACAACTTGACCCCGCCCACAAACACGTCATTCTACAGACGACTGCTTCTCTAATCTCGGGGGGTTCAATGCGGGATTCACAAAACGCTTGCTGTTGAAAGATGGATCAGTATCCTGTTTATTTGGACCAGCTGCTCCACTGAATCACAACCTGTAAGTATGATAAATAATAGATGTTTATATTTTCTATAGAGCCTTCAAAATACAGAACTATTGAAATAGGCGTATCGTTTCCGACACGCGCTGTACGCCATAGACCAATCACAACAGACTGGGCCATCTGACCAATCAGAGCAGAGCAGGCTCACGGAAAGGAGGGGTTTAGAGAGACTGAATCTTTGAACTGCTTCGAACGAATCGCTGGAAAATGAGGTGATATTAAATGCATATTTTGAGAAAACAAAATGTTTTTTTGACCTTGCATGCATGTAATCCTATTGTAGGAGACTCCCAAAACAATATTAGGAACCGTAAAAATGGCATAATAGGGGCACTTTAAGTTGTTGTTGGTGCACCTCGGTCACTGATTTGCTGAGATGATCTTTCAATTGTCTGTAGTCTGTACCAAAAAATTCAATATATTTTTGACAATATTTGATATACAAAAATATTTAGACATATGCATTGCCACAATTACAAATGCAATTATAAATTGAAAATAATCCATGTGCTTGAATAATATATCAAAATAACAAAACAAGTGGCATTTATTTTTTTTAATAGATGGCACAAGCACATTTTTAATCAGAATACTTCAAAAATTAGGTTTGTTTTTGAAGTATTTGGTTTCAAAAAATGAAGCAGTATATATACTGTTTAACATAAAGACAAAGAATCCTGGAAACTTTGGTTGTCAAACCTTGTGGAGCATGTTTATTTGTTAATGTGATTAACTACACTAGTGGTTATTCTGTTAGGAGGACACATATGTGTGAACTTAAGATGAACTGACTTCATACTGCATATTTTGAGAAAACAAAATGTTTTTTTGACCTTGCATGCATGTAATCCTATTGTAGGAGACTCCCAAAACAATATTAGGAACCGTAAAAATGGCATAATAGGGGCACTTTAAGTTGTTGTTGGTGCACCTCGGTCACTGATTTGCTGAGATGATCTTTCAATTGTCTGTAGTCTGTACCAAAAAATTCAATATATTTTTGACAATATTTGATATACAAAAATATTTAGACATATGCATTGCCACAATTACAAATGCAATTATAAATTGAAAATAATCCATGTGCTTGAATAATATATCAAAATAACAAAACAAGTGGCATTTATTTTTTTTAATAGATGGCACAAGCACATTTTTAATCAGAATACTTCAAAAATTAGGTTTGTTTTTGAAGTATTTGGTTTCAAAAAATGAAGCAGTATATATACTGTTTAACATAAAGACAAAGAATCCTGGAAACTTTGGTTGTCAAACCTTGTGGAGCATGTTTATTTGTTAATGTGATGAACTACACTAGTGGTTATTCTGTTAGGAGGACACGTGTGAACTTAAGATGTGAACTGACTTCATACATCTGAGAAATTACCTTGAGGCCGATTGGTTAAAAAATAATGTAAGGAGAGGCTCACAAAATGTAATTAGTTAGTTCTGAGTCCTTTGTTTGCAGACGCCACTTGGTTTGATATTTTGAATTTAATGCAATGAAATTCAGACTTTTTTAATGTGTGACGTAAGTGTCTAAAGGTGTCTGAATATTTTTAGGGCCACTGTACATGTGTATTGGTCTTTTTTACGGCTACACGTCATGGGGTAACACATTTGCATAATGCGCGCCTATGTTCTACATGTTGGCCGGCCGCGAACTTGACCCCGCCCACAAACACGTCATTCTACTGACGACTGCTTCTCCAATCTCGGGGAGTTCGCTTGCTGTTGAAAGATGGATCAGTATCCTGTTTATTTGGACCAGCTGCTCCACTGAATCACAACCTGTAAGTATGATAAATAATAGATGTTTATATTTTCTATAGAGCCTTCAAAATACAGAACTATTGAAATAGGCGTATCGTTTCCGACACGCGCTGTACGCCATAGACCAATCACAACAGACTGGGCCATCTGACCAATCAGAGCAGAGCAGGCTCACGGAAAGGAGGGGTTTAGAGAGACTGAATCTTTGAACTGCTTCGAACGAATCGCTGGAAAATGAGGTGATATTAAATGCATATTTTGAGAAAACAAAATGTTTTTTTGACCTTGCATGCATGTAATCCTATTGTAGGAGACTCCCAAAACAATATTAGGAACCGTAAAAATGGCATAATAGGGGCACTTTAAGTTGTTGTTGGTGCACCTCGGTCACTGATTTGCTGAGATGATCTTTCAATTGTCTGTAGTCTGTACCAAAAAATTCAATATATTTTTGACAATATTTGATATACAAAAATATTTAGACATATGCATTGCCACAATTACAAATGCAATTATAAATTGAAAATAATCCATGTGCTTGAATAATATATCAAAATAACAAAACAAGTGGCATTTATTTTTTTTAATAGATGGCACAAGCACATTTTTAATCAGAATACTTCAAAAATTAGGTTTGTTTTTGAAGTATTTGGTTTCAAAAAATGAAGCAGTATATATACTGTTTAACATAAAGACAAAGAATCCTGGAAACTTTGGTTGTCAAACCTTGTGGAGCATGTTTATTTGTTAATGTGATTAACTACACTAGTGGTTATTCTGTTAGGAGGACACATGTGTGAACTTAAGATGAACTGACTTCATACATCCGTGAGAAATTACCTTGAGGCCGATTGGTTAAAAAATAATGTAAGGAGAGGCTCACAAAGTGTAATTAGTTAGTTCTGAGTCCTTTGTTTGCAGACGCCACTTGGTTTGATATTTTGAATTTAATGCAATGAAATTCAGACTTTTTTAATGTGTGACGTAAGTGTCTAAAGGTGTCTGAATATTTTTAGGGCCACTGTACATGTGTATTGGTCTTTTTTTATTGAATGTTGCAAGCAGGGCTGGGCGATATAGCCAAAATAAAAACATATATCTTGATATTAAATGAAGGTATTTTTTATGTTAGGAAAATCATAGTTTAGACTAAACAAAAAACTGCTATATATTATGAACTGCATATTTTACAACCATTTAGTACCCTATTACTTCCAATCTCACAAGGCAAGAAGTTAATTTACTGCAAAACTAAATGCTATTCTTAACAAGTAATTTTCTGGCTAAAATATCTAAAAATCCTTGACACTAAATAAAAGTACCTGAGAAGCAACAGTGCATGAGATAGAGACGTTTTTGAGAATATACTGTATCTTCAATGCGAGTGCATTTGGCCTTACTGACCTAGCAGACTTTTTCACTTGTTTTAAGTATAAACAAGTTTAAAACAAGTGAAGAAATCTACTGGTACAGTTGTATTTTAACTGAAAAGCATTTCAAATTATAACTAATTAAAAACTCAGTAATTTTTGCAGTGTTCAAACTTAAAGGGTTAGTTCACCCAAAAATGAAAATTCTGTCATTAATTACTCACCCTCATGTCGTTCTAAACCCGTAAGACCTTCGTTCGTCTTCGGAACACAAATTAAGATATTTTTTATGAATTCTGAGAGCTCTCTGACCCTCCCATAGACAGCAATGTAATTACCATTATCAAGGTCCAGAAACGTAGCAAGGAGATCGGTAATCAGCTGCATGTGACACAGAATAGCATACGCTGTTTACGTTCAGTGGATAATCTCCAAAATGGCACCAGGGTGACGCGGAGGAGGCGAATTGTTGAATAAATTCGTTATTTTTGTTTTCTTTGCTTACAAAAAGTATTCTCGTAGCTTCGTAAAATTACGGTTGAACCCCTGATGTCACATGGATTATTTTACCGATCTCCTTGCTACGTTTCTGGACCTTGATCGTGGTAATTACATTGCTGTCTATGGGAGGGTCAGAGAGCTCTCAAAATTCATCAAAAATATCTTAATTTGTGTTCCGAAGACGAACGAAGGTCTTACGGGTTTAGAACGACATGAGAGTGAGTAATTAATGACAGAATTTTCATTTTTGGGTGATCTAACCCTTTAATTGGAAAAATAAAAGCATATTAAATTAATTGCAACATCTAAAATAATTATTCATTTTATATCACAGGTAAAACTGTATCAAATATACTGATCATATATCATCCAGCCCTAAAAAAAGAAAGTTAAGTTGATGCAAAACTGCTGACCTGTGCCTCCATTTCAGCATCTTCTCTGAGTCCAGAGAGGGTCCTAACATTTGATATGTTAAATGTCCTGTCCCTCACTCTGACCATCTCCATCTCTCGTTCCTCTTCATCCTCCCCTCCTTCCTCTCCTCCGGACACCACGATCAGATCGTCTTCTCTCGAGTGCTCCGTCTTTACCACCACCCACTGTTTTCTTGGCATGATGCTCGGCTGACTGTACGACGGCCGCTTCTGCGGTGGTGAGGAATCTCCATCTTGATACGACGAAACTCCAAAACTGTCGCTCACCCCAACCTCCTGACCGGATGCAGAGGTTGCGCACTTCTGCTTGCCTCCTTGATCTCTCTTCCTGTGAAACAAGAGCTCGTCGTCATCTTCTTCATCTTCTTCAATCATAAAACCTTCCTCTCCGCCGGAGGGCATGCAGTAGGTTGGGGTGGAGTGTACGGCACCCTCTCCTACTGCTCCAGTGGTCATCATTGCCCCGCCAAAGTTTGCATCTCTAGGACTGAAGTAATTGGTGCTGCTCGGGGACTGGCTCTCGCTGAAGGACGGTCGGCTGGGAGGTTGAGGAGTCGAAGGTGCGTCTCCTCCGTCGGCTTGGGCGATCTTGTTGGCGCCGCCGCTCTGCCCTGCGCTCTCCTTGTCTCTGGATCCCTGAGGTCCACTGGAACCTCCCCTGCCCTCTTTGAGGAGCTCAGTGCATTTGTCCACAATGTGCCACATTTGAAGCACACTGCCAACGGTGAGGTAGTTAACGATGTCTTCGCGAAGCATTCGCAGCTGGCCGGTGTAAGCGCAACTGAGGACGCTCTCAAAGGCCAGCGGGTCCATGACGGCTGGGATGGAGACAGTGGACATGTTCTTCAGCAGCACCTGGAATGCAGAAATAAAGACTGTGATATGGCTAATAAACACTGCACAGATGAATTTGATAGAAACTATTATGCTTTTTTTTTTTAATGACTTAATAATACAGATTGTGAAAAATATTTTATCTGTGAAATCTTACAGAACTTGGCAACTGTTGTTGTCAACATATTGTCTAACAAGATTTTGCAATTACCTAATATTGCACATAACACTCATAATATAGACAGACAGACAGACAGACAGACAGACAGATAGATAGACATGGGTTTTTATTGTTAACTATAAACTAGAACTAAAATCATAATAACATTTATTTGAAATAAAATAGACATTTACTATATACATTTACTGAAATAAAATATTAAAAAACAATTAATTGCATCTCATTTTTGTATAGTTTAACTACGTAAAATAACTGAAACTGAAATTAAAAGGATTAAAAATGATTACTAAATTACTAAAATAATAGCAATTACTATTTACTAAAACTTTAAAATTAAAAACTAAATATTAGAAGATGATTTAAAACATTATTAAAAATAAGAAATTGTATGTCAGTTACACTAAAACACTTATTTTTCATATAATATTTTATTAATATATTTTTTATTACACATTTTTATGGTTTTATTTATTTCTTCCATATATGGTCCATAAAACACATTCTTGTGTTCAAAGATATTATTTTTTATTATTATATTTATTAATTTGAATTATTTTTATTTTTAGGCTTTTCTCAGTAAATACTTTAATTTACATTAATTTTATTAATAAAAATTTCATGCAATTAATTTGATTTAAATACTAGCTTATTATATATTTCATTACACATATTGTTTTATATCTTCCAGATACTGTATAATCCATGCAACACACGTTCTTGTGTTCAAAGATAATTTGAATGATCTTGATTTTTAGGTAAATAGTAAATACTCATATATGCAATTCATTTTATGAATCAGAACAACATATAATTAATATGATTCAAATGTTATGTTAGCTCTAACATAAACATGAATGTATGGACAATACAGATATTATTTAAATAACTCCTGCGGTAATTCACTCAATTTGATTCCTTCTCTTTCAGTGTTTGTCAGCAACTAAAGTAGGAATTCCCTAGTTGGAGAACGCTTGTCAGACCTAGCAACAGTAACCAAGTGGGTGTGGCCACGCAGAATTGGAATGAACTTCAATACATGTTTCAAGAAATCTTTTAAAGCATCTAGGCCTCAAGGTAAAGACGTACCTGGTCATGGAAGTAAGGTGACGATGCAGCCAGCACACACCGATGGGCCTTGAACACCTGGCCCTGAACGTGGATGGAGAGGTCGCAGAGATGGCCTTCTTCACGCTGCCGATTCAGGCTGTCCAGCACTGAGGCCTGCACACTGGGGAAGCACACCTGCACCTCTGAACCCGCGGAGTCACCATAGCCTTGGCCCGCCGTGGCCGACTGCATTCCTGCAAGAGGTGAGCATCACAAAACAGCTAATTTAATGCAAATTTACTGTGTGTCCCAATTTGCATACTTATGCACCATTCTATGCTGTTTTGTAGTATAAATAATGTGATTTGTGTGGTCACACTTAGTTCCAAAAAGAAAACGTGCACTTCAAATGCCCAGATGATGTGCTAATTTAACAGAAAAAAATAAGTGTGGAATGTTGGACACTTCATGAAGCAGCTTTAATTACGTACTTGAAGAGGAGGAGCTATCAGACTCCTTTGTTGGATAAAAAATAACCTTATATTATTCATACACAAGACGGTTGAGTACACTGTGCATAGAATAAGTGCATCGTGCGTCATTTGGGACACAACTTTACATTACACAGGCTACATCACACAGCAGAAGACTATAGCTGCGTCCCAAATGATGCACTATACACTATGTACTTATGCACTATGTGCTCCGTCATGTAGTGTATTAATTATATAAGATTATTTTGTCATTAATAATCGGAGTCTAAGCCCCTCCTCTACGTAAATAAAGCTGCGACAGCTGAGTGCATGAAGTGTCCAACATTCCACATGTTAAGTGCCATCTTCCACTTAAGATGATGTTAAGTGCATCATCAGGGTATTTAAAGTGCACTTTGTTTTTTTTAGTGTGAACACACTACTCGCACTATTTATACAATAGTGCATAAGTAGTACGCGATTTGGACGCACCTTATTATGGTTGTCAGTCCTGTTTTAAATTGCTGAATAGTTACATTCACACACAGTTAGTTCACTTATAAACCAGAGTGACAACCGCATTAAATAATCAAACTGACTCCCGAACATTCTGGACTCACACCGCATTCTATGCATAGAATTTAAATTTACTTTGAAAATGAATGACTTCCTTACATATAATAATGATACTCTATATATTTAAAAATGTATGTTACATAAACATCAAGTTCATACGTACGTAAACAAACGGCTGCTAAAAATATTATATGTAATATTATAAATATTATATATAATATGTTTTGATTTTCCTCTGACATAACTACTAATTTCGATCAAATATGCTTTATTTCTCTTTGAACCCAGCAAATGGTATCGCAGGTCCAAAGAACAAGGGGCATTGACCAGGCGCTGCATGCACACTTTATTTATTCACTTTATTGGCGTGTTAAGTAGCCTTTCCGAATTGTAATAATGACAAATATCATGAATATAGTTTCCTCGGATCCTGTACTAATAATGCCTCAGATGAAGAATATTTCGCTATCCGTGAAAGTTGCATTGGTGTTTGATAAACACTCGCTCTCGGCGTGGATTACTATGAAATCCGCCTGCTATTGATAACTCAGAGCCCCGTTTAAAAGCGTTCGGTCAGAAACGGGGTTTGTTTACGTTAGCCAGCAGCTGCGAAACCAGCCCTTGTGGCCTTAAGAATCACGGAAGCTAATCGCCTCATAAATCAGACTCTTTTTATCGAGCAAGATATCTTACCGATTTAAATATCTCCGTCAGGCACTCAAAAGAGGGATTTCCATTATGATAAATCGACGTTTCCCACCGTTCGGGAATGCCGAGCGTAATGGTGGACTGACATCGGGTTTGGAGTCTGGTTTTACCTTTAATGAAATCCCAGACAGCTGCTCTAGACTCGGCCGACTAAAAAGGGAAGCGGACACTGGATCCTGTTCCTTATTGTCATGGCAACAAGTGCTGTTTTCGAGTAACAGAAACCATAGAAACCGTAACCATGTACCATCTTACTAAAATAGTTCAATACTTCAGTAGGGCTGAGTTCGATTCCGATTCCTGGTTCTCGAGGAGAATCGATTCCTCACTGTTGTTTTCGATTCTTGTTTTTTTTACTTTTACTTTTACTTTACTTTTAGTCATTTAGCAGACGCTTTTATCCAAAGTGACTTACAAATAAGAAAAAGTAATTAAAACTAAAAGCTAAAACTCTATAAATACTATATATGTATACACATTTAATAAAATAAAATAAATTAAATAAAAATGACAAATGCATACAACAACATTTCAAAACTAAACATTTAAATAAAAAAATAAAGATTTTTAGATTGAAGGAATCTATAATCTCACCATGACCGCAGGATAAAGGTCGTAGAAAGTATCCTTCTCACAACATGAAGCTTTATTTGTAAAAAAAAAAAAAATAACGATACATAAATTGTAATTTTGTCTGCTTTGCCCGTGAAGTTAGTCATAGCCCACAGCTCAGCAGGGACATGCGGTTATCGCATGAATTGAACATGATATGAAGTGTCTAAAATAAATGTGCACAGTTCAGCTGAATGATGAAGTTTACTTTGACTGTATGCTTTGCACAAAATTAACAAACTACACTGAAACAAAATAACCAGAACATTAACAATAACTGATAGAGCTCGTGGTTTATCTGTCAATCAGATGCGCTCTCAGCCACTGATCTATGCTCGGGACGTTTTCTTTTATAATTATCATTGGCTGATAGAAATGTTAAAAAAAAAATAGTATTTTAGATGGAAATAAGATCAAGACCCTTGATCACGTCATGATCTATTCTGTCGTGCAGCGCTCAAAATTGTGGACAAGCCAGGTCCGCCGTAAAAATTTTAACTGGTTCTAATGACTTCTAATCACTTTTAGCGAGCACGAGGGAGGCGAATGGTAATAAAAATATAAAAATTAAAATAATCTTTTATCTCTCAACTCTCGTAATTACGGCTTTTAGCGAGCATGAGGGAGGTGAATGGTGCTTCTCAAACGGAAGGCTGCATCCTAAAATTCAGATTATCTCAGTACCGACTCGTTTTCTTTCAGTTTATTTTCGTGAATTTAAATGTGTGCAGCCTTCCGTTTGAGAGGCACCCATAGATAAGCTTTGTTGAACTGTTGCACACCGTTGCACACCGTTTCCAGGAAACATGTCGTTCAAACCGGAAACCGTAGCAAAACGGTGCACAACGGTTTGAGCTTGAACTTGCCCCTGATCTCGGATCAATTTGTAGACATTTCTAACCTGTCATTTGTGTTATTAAAATGATGAGTAGTAGTTAATAGTCTATTATTGGCCTGTTTAGAGAAGCTCTCCATATAACAAATAAACAACCCCTGCAAATTAATAATTATTATTAAAAAAACGCACACACAAATTATACAGACACTTCATATTTAATGGTATTTTATTATTTTAATTGCATTTACTTTTACTTTACTTTTAGTCATTTAGCAGACGCTTTTATCCAAAGTGACTTACAAATAAGAAAAAGTAATTAAAACTAAAAGCTAAAACTCTATAAATACTATATATGTATACACATTTAATAAAATAAAATAAATTAAATAAAAATGACCAACAACATTAACAACATTTCAAAACTAAACATTTAAATAAAAAAATAAAGATTTTTAGATTGAAGGAATCACCATGACCACCATGACCGCAGGATAAAGGTCGTAGAAAGTATCCTTCTCACAACATGAAGCTTTATTTGTAAAAAAAAAAAAAATAACGATACATAAATTGTAATTTTGTCTGCTTTGCCCGTGAAGTTAGTCATAGCCCACAGCTCAGCAGGGACATGCGGTTATCGCATGAATTGAACATGATATGAAGTGTCTAAAATAAATGTGCACAGTTCAGCTGAATGATGAAGTTTACTTTGACTGTATGCTTTGCACAAAATTAACAAACTACACTGAAATTAGTCTTTGCTCTTTGCAACTTTACAGATCTTCTTTATGCACCAAGAGCTTGTAACACTCCAAAGAGAAATTGAAATCGCGCTCGGGACGTTTTCTTTTATAATTATCATTGGCTGATAGAAATGTTTAAAAAAAATAGTATTTTAGATGGAAATAAGATCAAGACCCTTGATCACGTCATCTATTCTGTCGTGCAGCGCTCAAAATTGTGGACAAGCCAGGTCCACCGTAAAATAACCAATGAATCGTTTTTTTAACTGGTTCTAATGACTTCTAATCACTTTTAGCGAGCACGAGGGAGGCGAATGGTAATAAAAATATATAAATTAAAATAATCTTTTATCTCACAACTCTCGTAATTACGGCTTTTAACGTGCATGAGGGAGGGAAATGGTGCTTCTCAAACGGAAGGCTGCATCCTAAAATTCAGATGATCTCAGTACCGACTCCTTTTCTTTCAGTTTATTTTCGTGAATTTAAATGTGTGCAGCCTTCCGTTTGAGAGACACTCATAGATAAACTTTGTTGAACTGAAAAGGGCTCTGAATGAGTCTCGATTCCCAACACCTCGGAATCGATTCATTTTGGAATCGATTCCCAGCCCTATACTTCAGCAGTCGAGCAGTTTATAAGGCAGTAGCTATAATTCATCTACAACAATTTTACCCAGAAGTGCCTTAAAGGCACAACATGTAAGATTTTTTTAATTGAAATATCCAAAAACCACTAGAACAGTGTTATATATTTTGCTGACTTGTGTACTTACATTATCCCAAATGTTTAGAAGAATGTTTAAATCCAGAGAAATAAGCAATTTTAACTAGTGACACGGACCGTGTCTATAGTGTCATCTGCCAATGACGTCATAACCCCTCAATTTCCGGTTTTGTTTTGTAGAAAACATGGAAACACCAAAGACGCTTTAATATGTTGTGCGTTTTATTAGACCGGTGACGACCGCACAGAGTAGCATTATAACAGAACTTTCACATGTATCTAGTATGATAAAACAGTGCTGCTTTCCCCCCCTTTTTTACCTTGCTTTTAAAGGTAAAAAAAAATTACAACCAAAAATTATGGAATATTTTCAAAAATAAAAATCAATGGTTAAAATTATGGCCCAAAGATTAATATTTTATGTATCTATATATATTTGGTCTCTTATAGGACTTGTTTAATGCTAACATTTACAGTAACAAAGGATTATAACTTTAATTACAATACATACTGGTAAAAAAACATGTATAGCCTGAATGCACTGTAAGTCGCTTTGGATAAAAGCATCTGCTAAATGCATAAATGATTATTATTCAATTATTAATTATATTATGTGTATAATTAACATGGGATATCTTTTAAACATTGAAAGAAGCTTTCAGAGTTCATGAAATGTTATTTCTTATGACAACAGTGCCAAAGTTCAAGTTATCTTAATTTTATTAAAGTATTTTTTACAAACTATAATTACCAGGATCATTTATTTGTAAGAGAAACAAATCTCATTTGCATTTTCATAACTATAAACTATATCCACAAGAACAAAACTGTCCAACCGTTGTCCACTTGGCATCATAATGAGGCTCATCACTGCATTACATGCCAAAATGGAAAATTTATTGATCCCCTTACAAGTTTAAGTACAATATGCATTTTGTGGCTATAAAACATTAATAAAAAATTGTCTGCCAGTAATATTGAACATTAAAAATGCATCTTAGAAATATAAAAAATGCCAAAGACAGGAGAAATGAGGCTAAAGATGAAATAAGTGAAGTTCAGATAAAAGTTAAAAACATTTAAAAATGACCACAGAGGATGTTGGGAAATGACAGCTGAACTACTTCCGATTAGCAGAGGCTGTTCCGATGACACAGTCGTTCACCTGAAACACAGTAAACGAGAGTTATAGACCGTGTTAAAGATATCATGTTAAACAAAACCTGCCGTGTGACCGCATGAGATCACTCACCTTGCTGGCGAAGCGCAGAGAATTCAGCGACTCACTGAAGCTCTCTTCCTCAGGCGATATATTCACAAACATCAAACTGAACAGGACAAGAAATAAGTCACATATTCCTTTAAAATAATGTATATTATAAATTATATTCTGCAAACCTCCAAAAGGAAATAATGTCGCAGGCTATAAAACAAACACGTACTTGAGCATTATACTTACGTTTTGCTGTTGCCTCCGAGGCAGTTCTGGAGGAGGTACGTGAGCTTTGAGTTACGGTAGGGAACAAAGCTGTCCTGTAGAGGTCGAGAAGGAAAATGAGTGTGTGAAGTTATTATTGCACAGCAAGTAATATCTTTTATATGAAAACAACATCTATGGCACAATGTACCAAGAAGTCTAGAAGACTAGTTTTGGTTATGAAAATCAAGTATGAGGATGAGAGCATTACATTCTCCAATAACTCAGCATTGCTTCCATATAGTTAGCTAAAAACATACCTTGTTGGCCAAAGCGGCGATCACAATTCCCAGGTTGGTGAGGGAAGAGTTGATGGCGGTCATTTCCTTGAATCGATCTCCTTGAGACTGACTCTTCTGCACTCTCTCACTACCGGCCAAATCCACCAGACACAGCGTGGCTGAGAAGCAATCAACACATTTAAAGTCAGATATCGATGTCGAATATAATTGTGGACCAACTCAATATTACTTTTGAAGACTTCTCAAATTGGGCCTCTACTCCCCTTTAAGAAGAGCAGTTTATCTATTAAATCTAGTTATTGTGGATGCAGGTAGTATGGCTGTCAAAATGGCTGAAAAACTAAATTCAAATTTTGTACTTAAATATTATAAAAATTCGAATTATATTCGAATTTAAAATGCATAATTTCAGATAGGGTAAAGAAAAGCTTTTGGCTTCTCTTCTGAGGCCACAAAAGGGCGCATTGAGCAAAATATTACTAATGCACGTTTATTCAAAGCATAAGATAACATGACTATCTGTGAAAAAAAGTGCATAATGTTTAAAGGGGTCATATGATGCGATTTCAATTTTTCCTTTCTCTTTGGAGTGTTACAAGCTCTTGGTGCATAAAGAAGATCTGTAAAGTTGCAAAGACTAAAGTCTCAAATCCAAAGATATATTCTTTATAAAAGTTAAGAGTCAGCCACACCTACCTAAAACGGCTCGTTCTAACACGCCCCCACATGTCTACGTCACTATGTGGGAAGATTTGCATAACGCCGCCCAAATGTTCACGCAAAGAAAGAAGGCGTAACTTTTA
>NW_015552624.1:1299108-1313326 GCF_001515605.1 Sinocyclocheilus anshuiensis | reverse complement strand
TTAATATGTTGTGTGTTTTAATAGACCGGTGACGACTGCACAGAGTAGCATTATAACAGAACTTTCACATGTATCTAGTATGATAAAACAGTGCTGCTTTCCCCCCCTTTTTTACCTTGCTTTTAAAGGTAAAAAAAAATTACAACCAAAAATTATGGAATATTTTCAAAAATAAAAATCAATGGTTAAAATTATGGCCCAAAGATTAATATTTTATGTATCTATATATATTTGGTCTCTTATAGGACTTGTTTAATGCTAACATTTACAGTAACAAAGGATTATAACTTTAATTACAATACATACTGGTAAAAAAACATGTATAGCCTGAATGCACTGTAAGTCGCTTTGGATAAAAGCATCTGCTAAATGCATAAATGATTATTATTCAATTATTAATTATATTATGTGTATAATTAACATGGGATATCTTTTAAACGTTGAAAGAAGCTTTCAGAGTTCATGAAATTTTATTTCTTATGACAACAGTGCCAAAGTTCAAGTTATCTTAATTTTATTAAAGTATTTTTTACAAACTATAATTACCAGGATCATTTATTTGTAAGAGAAACAAATCTCATTTGCATTTTCATAACTATAAACTATATCCACAAGAACAAAACTGTCCAAACGTTGTCCACTTGGCATCATAATGAGGCTCATCACTGCATTACATGCCAAAATGGAAAATTTATTGATCCCCTTACAAGTTTAAGTACAATATGCATTTTGTGGCTATAAAACATTAATAAAAAATTGTCTGCCAGTAATATTGAACATTAAAAATGCATCTTAGAAATATAAAAAATGCCAAAGACAGGAGAAATGAGGCTAAAGATGAAATAAGTGAAGTTCAGATAAAAGTTAAAAACATTTAAAAATGACCACAGAGGATGTTGGGAAATGACAGCTGAACTACTTCCGATTAGCAGAGGCTGTTCCGATGACACAGTCGTTCACCTGAAACACAGTAAACGAGAGTTATAGACCGTGTTAAAGATATCATGTTAAACAAAACCTGCCGTGTGACCGCATGAGATCACTCACCTTGCTGGCGAAGCGCAGAGAATTCAGCGACTCACTGAAGCTCTCTTCCTCAGGCGATATATTCACAAACATCAAACTGAACAGGACAAGAAATAAGTCACATATTCCTTTAAAATAATGTATATTATAAATTATATTCTGCAAACCTCCAAAAGGAAATAATGTCGCAGGCTATAAAACAAACACGTACTTGAGCATTATACTTACGTTTTGCTGTTGCCTCCGAGGCAGTTCTGGAGGAGGTACGTGAGCTTTGAGTTACGGTAGGGAACAAAGCTGTCCTGTAGAGGTCGAGAAGGAAAATGAGTGTGTGAAGTTATTATTGCACAGCAAGTAATATCTTTTATATGAAAACAACATCTATGGCACAATGTACCAAGAAGTCTAGAAGACTAGTTTTGGTTATGAAAATCAAGTATGAGGATGAGAGCATTACATTCTCCAATAACTCAGCATTGCTTCCATATAGTTAGCTAAAAACATACCTTGTTGGCCAAAGCGGCGATCACAATTCCCAGGTTGGTGAGGGAAGAGTTGATGGCGGTCATTTCCTTGAATCGATCTCCTTGAGACTGACTCTTCTGCACTCTCTCACTACCGGCCAAATCCACCAGACACAGCGTGGCTGAGAAGCAATCAACACATTTAAAGTCAGATATCGATGTCGAATATAATTGTGGACCAACTCAATATTACTTTTGAAGACTTCTCAAATTGGGCCTCTACTCCCCTTTAAGAAGAGCAGTTTATCTATTAAATCTAGTTATTGTGGATGCAGGTAGTATGGCTGTCAAAATGGCTGAAAAACTAAATTCAAATTTTGTACTTAAATATTATAAAAATTCGAATTATATTCGAATTTAAAATGCATAATTTCAGATAGGGTAAAGAAAAGCTTTTGGCTTCTCTTCTGAGGCCACAAAAGGGCGCATTGAGCAAAATATTACTAATGCACGTTTATTCAAAGCATAAGATAACATGACTATCTGTGAAAAAAAGTGCATAATGTTTAAAGGGGTCATATGATGCGATTTCAATTTTTCCTTTCTCTTTGGAGTGTTACAAGCTCTTGGTGCATAAAGAAGATCTGTAAAGTTGCAAAGACTAAAGTCTCAAATCCAAAGATATATTCTTTATAAAAGTTAAGAGTCAGCCACACCTACCTAAAACGGCTCGTTCTAACACGCCCCCACATGTCTACGTCACTATGTGGGAAGATTTGCATAACGCCGCCCAAATGTTCACGCAAAGAAAGAAGGCGTAACTTTTATTCTCGTTGTAGTATTGTTGTTGCCGCCGCCATGTCGTAAAGACGCTGTGTGTTTCGTTGTGAAAGCGAAACTACTTTGGTTTGCCTTCCAAAAGAGGACGATAGCTGCTTCTTCATGCCTGGAGCTGATCAGTGCTGGTTGCTGAGGAAATACTACAACTTTGCGCTGTGGCTCGCCGGATCGGCTTTCACCGTGGACGAAGCGGAGTCCAGCCCAGGGTCGTCACATGTCCTTCCGGACGCTCCTTCATTGAAATCGCCGGCCGCGCTGTTCTCAAGCCCACCCTCCTCTGCTCACTCTAACCCTCCGGCCGTTCCTCATGCTAGCCCCCGGCCTCTGCTCACTGTAGGCCGCTGCCACTCACTTTTGAATCATCGCTCCGGCCTGACAGGGCATCACAGTATGGTAAGGGGCGTAACATTTCCATCTCACGCTTGAGGTATTCGGCCAATCACAACGCACTGATAGCTGGCCAATCACAGCACACCTCGCTTTTTCAGACCGATGAGCTTTGTAAAAATCGACGCGTTTCAAAAAGGCGGGGCATAGAGGAGAAACAATAATGTACAGTATGTGGAAAATAATGTTTTAACCTTAAACCGCATAAACATTTAATTACACCAAATAAACAAAATAATGTTATTTTTAGCAGCATCATATGACCCCTTTAAAATAATGTTTATAAACCAATTATAATTAAGTTGCTTAAACGACTATAAACAAAACAGCATCATGTTCATAGTTTAATACAAAGGGTCGAAAGCCAATCACAGAGTACATTTTTCATTTAAAAAGTTGCAGAGGGATGGGAAAAAACCCCGCCATAAAGTCTCGAGATATGTTTTTTCAAAGTTGAACTTGCATTAATTTTACATGACTTTCTAAACATGTGGCTCTTTTGTGCGAGACACAAGTGCAATGGTGATAGATGTCCCTCTAGAAAATGTGCGAAATATGCGTTCTGTGTGAACGGCTTGGTTTCAGTTTTGATGTAAACAAGATCTTCTCTGCATTGATGTTCTCTTTTCCTGCAATATTTGTAATCAACAACGCAGCAACGCCTCATCTAGTGGCTTCAACTGGATAGGCTAACAAAAACATTAAAATGCAACGACACTTACATCGTCAGCGCATCTCGTGCACCACTGATAAGGCTGCCTCCTTAATGCACACTTAAAATTCGAATGCAAAAAAGAATGTGGATTTTTATTTTAAATTCGACGAATATTCGAAATTCGAATTTTGTTTTGACAGCCCTAGCAGGTAGTATGTGATTCTTACACTTGCACTTGGTGTCTCGATCAGAGTTCTGCCCCTCTATGTCTAGCTGGAACACAGAGTGAGAACGTGAAGAGTGATCGTTCATGCCTGTGCGGGCTGTGGACCGGTTCTGGTTTGCCAACATGATCAAGTTGTGCACCTGAGATATGAAGAAAGAAAGAGGAACACTAATAAATTGCACAAGCATGTATGAACAAATCAAATACATCTCTAATTACTCTTAATTTTAGAGAAGTTTTATTTTAGTATCATTGAGATACTATTATAGTTTTAATTAATATTTTGAATGCTTTTATTTGTATATTTTCATTTTGCTGTGTTTTTAACATTTATGTTAGTTTTATTTTTTCCCCCTCAAATGTCTAAATAGATTGTAATGTTTCTTTCAGTTTTAGTTATTTTAGTACAAGTTAAACATGAGATTTTTTTGTTGTTGATATTTTAATTCAGTTAATGTTTATTTTATTTATAGTAGAGAAAATGTATTTTGTGGTTTTAATTTTAGTTAACTATATCAGAATGAAACTGAAATGGTGGCCGTCTTTTCTTCCCTATTGTGGCATATATAAGTGGAATGGCTTTACAAACAGAAGAAAAAAATATTGGGGTGGGACTTTAACATATGTTAATGCATTTGATTAACAATTATGAGAGCATGTAAAAAAAAAAGAATATGCATGGATAAGTCATTTATAATAAACACAGCAACATTCCATAAAAATGTGAATGGTCAAATTTTGATTTCACGACTTGTGTAAAATAATAATAATAATAATACAACAAAAACACAATCTCACATTTAGAATTATTTAGCAAGCAAGCAAGCCCATTACAATAATGATAAAAAATAAAAACAACAACAAAACAACACTTTGAGCAGTACCTCATCCTCATTGTTGACTTTTTGGTAGGTCAGGTTGGTAACTGTGATCTCATTGCTGGAGATCTTCCTGATCTCATGCTCTGGTCTCTTGTTTGGCTTTCCTGTGTAGAGAAGATCTCGAAGAGTCTCATTGTAGATCTCCACAAAGCTGGCAGTGAAGGTGTACTAAAAATACCAACACAGAAACGGTCTATTAATAAACAAACCATGAGGAGGCCAAAGCAGCAACACACTGAATGCCCTGGAAAAAAACAAAACAAACTATCACAACATATTTAACCTAATTTTAACAACAGATATTTCATACAAAACATATACGTAGCCCTTACCTGCCATCCTTGCGCACGGAGTGCTTTGGCAGACTTGAAGATTTGCTGGACAGCACGTGGAATGACTCCCCACAATTCCTCCAGATCGCTCCCTTCCATAGTAAAGGTCTTCCCGCTGCCAGTTTGACCATAAGCAAAGCAACAAACGTTGTACCCATCCAGAGCAGACTGCACCAGCAGGGAGATCTCTTCGAAAACCTCACGCTGAACAGCACGTGGTCCAAACACACGGTCGAAGCTGAAGTTATAGCTCTTCTGAGTGTCAGCCGTGCGACCTGTGTGCGACTGGGGAGAAGAAGAGTAAATTGGAGAGGCTCTTGGACAAACGCTTTAGATTATACCAAACTTAATCTCAGCTGTACTGGTTGCATGCCGCTCTGTAATTATAGGGACATCAACTCTACATTTTCATGCACTAAACATGGTACTGAACAAAAACTGTGATGGGCTGCTTTATATGTCAGTCAGACGGTCTATATCAAAGACTATGGCTGCATCGGAAATCTTGTATGTTTTTGAAACAGGTAATTACTTCATGACCACAAAAAGAGTTTGTTCTATTTTGCCATTGTCACGTGACCTACCAGCATCAGTTGTGTCATGTCACTGCCATTCATAAATCCTCTCCTGTGGCCTCATAGGATAGTAAAGTTTTCATCGCATGTACACTTCAGAATCATACCAGAGTAATTGGACTTTTTTGCTACTCTTTTATGAGTACTTTGAATTCAGACATACTTCTTTTGTCACATACTGTTTTTTTTGCCCACTACATAGTAGAGAAGTATGTGATTTCGGATGCAGCCTATAACAAATTTAACATCCCTAAGACCAGAAGCATGATGGGAACCATTTACCTCTTCCATTTTGGCAAGCGTAAGAGCCTTGTTGTCATGGGCCGGCAGCTGGATGTGCAGAACATCAGACTGATTGCCAGTCAACAGTGGGCGGACTCTACAAAAGACTCGGATGTTGCCCTAAAAATGGGGTGTGGATTCATTAATGCATATTTGAACATACATGACTGAATACATAAGTGGGATTTTGGACGGTATCAATTTGAGCAAAGTTACACAACACAATGTGACAAACAGATATTAAGTAGGGATGGGCGATATCTTATCGTTTGCAATATACCGGTAAAAATTCTCCCCACGATAAGAATTAGTCTTCCCGCGATAATAACGATAAAGTCTAGTTGTTGACATTTTTGTGTGCGACAGTGCGGATCGACATCGCGGAAGGTGGACATGAAATTGAGGAGGAGTAGCCTATATCGCTAAACGAGGAGCTTGAGCTCCTTTTAAAATCTGCAACTGGTTTGGTTAGGGCTGTACAGTGCACAAAAAATCGGTCTGAATAAATGTACTACAGTAGCACGTGTGCGATACAGTTTTGCATATGTATGATGAGCCTGTTTACAAACCTGTTGTCCAACAAAGATATAATTTATTGACATGCTTTTTCTCCAAATAAACTTAACATAGTCGAGTGTTTGAAATACTTCTTTTTGTGACCAGACGTGGTTTCATATTACAGAATGATAGTATTCTATACAGTGATAAAAGCCATGTCGATTAACATTGCATTATAAATATACTTTCCTTATAAAAATACCCAAGATTGAAGAACACAGATAAACCATATATTTTGTGCAATCGTATGTTTATTTTCCTCAAATTTCATCAGTTAAAATGTCTCTATCTCCGTTGTGCGTTTTATTTAACGATAACTGGATACCTTCCTGGAGCATCGTCAGTAGTATTACTTCTGCTATGGATATGTGGAGTTTCTGTGCAAGAGCGCCCTCGGCTTCCAGTATGAATTAAACAGTCTTTACATTAGGTGTGTACTCATTAATGTTCACCCTATTTTGGGTAAAAATAGGAAAGATAATACTTTTCTCTAAAGAAACAGGATTCCCGGAATTATCGTCATTGATGTTATCGTAATAAATAGCAGAAATATCGTGATATATTTTAAAGCCCATATCGCCCATCCCTAATACCAAGCAACTATCATATATGTATTTTTGCTCATTTCAGTCATACATTGCTTTGATTTATTGCTTCATAGTGTCACACATACCAAGTAAACAATATAGTTTTATATTAGTCTCCAAAAAGAAAAGATTCATGCATCCTCACTTTGAGCTCTTGAATGGCGTTGTGGAGTTTCCTTCGCTCCATTTCTCCAAGGTGGAGCTCTTCTCTTTGATGGGCCACTGTCTCCTCAAGGTTCCCGGCCAGTTCTTGGCTCTCCTTCAAATGGTCCTGACACCGACCCAGTGCAGAGGTCTGAATGGCGAGCTGAGTCTGAGAAAGACACAGGAAGAGTTTATTGACAGAATCAGATTACACAAAATGGATGTTTATGTAAATTTTTACCTGTATATTGCAGAGCTCAGACTCCAAATGGTCCCTGAGTCCTTCCAAAACCTTATGCTCCTCGGCTAGCTTGTTGAGGTCTTTCTTAATACCATCTCTCTCTTTAGAGGTTTGCTCCAGATCATCTTTAACAGTAGCCAGCTTTACCAGCTCCTCTTCACAATTCCTACAAAATAATCAAGAATATTATCAGACAAATAAATAAAAGACCATCAGGTTCTGATTCATTATGGAGTTATTTTTAACATGCTTACCTGAGACGCTTTTTGAGACCGCTGTTCTCCTGTTCGATTTCAGCCTTATGCTTTTGAGCTTTGGTTATGGAGTCTTTCAGATATTCATTTTCCTGATTTGCAGATTTTATTTTGCCCTGGTAGTTCTGGACTTTGTTCTCCATGTCACTCACTTTGCCCTTCAGGTCCCATCCTGGCCTCCGTGACGCACCTGAACCGGCAGCAGCTAAAAGCAGATAAAGTAGCCATTAGTCATCTACTGCATTATACTGTATCATAATATTACAGACAAAAAAAAAAAAAGGAAAATATCTGATCCACACATATGCATGTATGTTTTACCTTTAGGGACTGCTGCAACTGGTTTTCTCTGGTCACCTTGATGCAAAGACAATGTTGATGTTAAGTTGACATTCACTTCTGATATTACTGCAGCTAATATTGATGGGGCTCATTGAAATGAGCAGATAGAATATTTACAGATGGATGAATAAGAAAATATTTTAAAGGGGTCATATGATGCGATTTCAAGTTTTCCTTTCTCTTTGGAGTGTTACAAGCTGATTGTGCATAGATAAGATCCCTGAAGTTGCAAAGACTAAAGTCTCAAAACCAAAGAGATATTCTTTATCAAAGTTAAGACTCTGCCACGCCCCTCTAAAACGGCTCGTTCTAACACGCCCCCACATATCTACCTCACTATGTGGAAATATTTGCATAATGCGCCCAAATGTTCACGCAAAGAAAGAAGGCGTGGTTTCAGTAACCGCAGTTAGTGTTGAAGCAGCCATGTCAGGGAGACGCTGTGTGTTTTTTGAAAGATGAAGCTCGCGATTATGGTAAGGGGCGTTACATTTCCGACGAGTGCTTGCGGTGTTCGGCCAATCACAATGCACTGGGTCAGCTGGCCAATCAGAGCAGACTGCGCTTGTCGGAAGGAGGGACTTTGTAGAAAACGAAGCGTTTGAGAGAGGCGGGGCATAGAGGACCTACAATAATGTACAGTATTTGAAAAAGAATGTGTTTTTTGAACATTAAAGCATGTCAACATATTCTGTTACACCAAATACACAAAATAATGATCTTTAAAAAAGCATCATATGACCCCTTTAACCCACATTTTGTGCTAATGACCTGGTTGTATTAGTGTTAAGTGAGGTTTTTGGTGTTTATGATTAGTTAAAGCACATGTTTTGCAATACCTCTTGCGGGGGCAACGGCAACTGTTGCGGCTCCAGTTGGACGAAGAGGTTTGGCTGAAAGAAGAGAGACAACATGAAGACCCCATCTGCTATTTTAGTCAAATGGCCCCTCAAAATTAAAACATGTTAAATTTCAATATAATGTACCAGGAGCTTTGACTGCCACAGGACGTCTTGGGGGCGCGACACTAGCCGCAGATCTGAACCTCTGAGGCGGCTCTATATCTACCTTGCGCATTTTCTTCTGTAGAAAATTGAGGATGTTTTTACAAAGATGAAAATTTGTGAGGAAAGCATGGGGAAGGGAAATCTGAATGGACTAAAAGCACACCTGCGCAGGCTGCTGTTGCTCTCCATCTGTGCTGCTGGTGTGAGCCCGTTTCCCAGACATAACAGGAAGACGGGAAGTTGTATTCTGCAAAAGAACCAAGAAAATAACATGAACAGACTTTCAAAAAGGTACACATGACAGCAGTGTATTTCAGAGCTATTTCAGAGATGTGCAATACAAAACAAAGCAGCTGTAGTCTAAAAATAATGCATGCAGCACTCAAACTAAATTGCTGATGAGCTGCATAATATTTTGTACTCTACTGAACAGTAATGACAAGTGGCTTGGGCTTAATATGCATGCTTGCAAGTGGATATTAACTTGCATGTTAACTCCCATGCATTTCCAAATGTTTATAATCTTACCTCTTTGTTCATGGATCTTGTTCAATTCTTCTTTAAATCAAGCCCAAAAAAACACATAACATTTTAAAAAGTTGGTTAGCGTTATTTAGTCAAATAACTGTCAATCAAGTGCACATTTAAGTTAATAAACTCCAAATTACCGATAAACACATTTAACGTGTATTAATGAAAACAAACAGTTGCTGGAAAACACCGCCGCTTAGCCGACGTCATTCACGCAACTTTGCAAAATAAACGTATAAAATTCATATAATAGCTTCATCTTCAAATAAAAATGTAAAGCATAAATTATCATACTCACGGTTGATGTTTATAAAAAAAAACACAAAACAACAAACCTTTTATACACGGGACTGTGAAAAGCAGAAAAACACAGCACGGCGCAATAATCTCTCGTAGCCGTTTGGATTTCAAAATTCGAAATTCTGGGTGTAGTCGCTTACCCGCTGATCTCTCATTGGTCGGATCGGAACCAATCAATACAAAGCATTCGATAACCCCGCCCCAAATGGGCGTAGACACAACCCTTAGGCATCAACTCATAAACGCAGAGAAGCGTATACCTATGTTTTGTTTTCCGTAACGGGCTTTATTAAAGTGGGTTTTTAATTTATTTATCAAACTTGCAAAAAGACAGCAATACAAATAAATGCAAAGCAATTTTTATTAAGAACGATTAAAAAATACATTATAGAAAGAATAAGTACTTACATAAGTAAAATAACAGGTTGTAACACAAATATAAAGCTGTAAAATAAAGACAACTATTACAGTACAAGCGTTGAAAAGGCACTCATATGATTTCATTTGGATTTCCATATTATATTATATATATATTAAGATGCATAATATGCACATACATCGTGATCCTTATAAAAGCTACATAAAAAAGCACACAAACCCATAATTTAAATAAACGTTTTTTTTCCGCCGGAAAATATATGACCTCACATGGCGGAAGTAATTTTGGCGGTTGGCTTGCTGTCATTTTGACCTCATTCACAGGAAGTGAAGTCGAGCGGAGTCAGGCAGCCCTTCGCGAGAGAAAAAAAATAGAAAAACATTGAGGGGAAAAAATCGGTGAATCCAAGGGGTTCGGGCGGATTTGGACGAAGTTTCCTAACTGTCCCGGCCCGGAGGAGCCCTGGGGGTTGAAAGGGAATCGCCAGCACCGGTAATTAACACAGAGTTATCAGTCAATTGTGAATTATTTCTCCAAATTTGAGCAACTCACGCGGGCGCTTCTCCCCCTGTCTCGCCAGCCGGAAGTCTGCATGAAGCTGCGTCTCCCTCGCATTGGCGTCGACGTTTTTTTTTTCTCTCTTCGTTTTTTTTTTTTTATCCTCGACGTTTTTTTTTCTTTTTATTTTCTCAGTGAGACTAACCGAGAGAGGGATGGAGGCATAGGGACGTTATTGTTTGCAAGCGGAAGTTTACATGTTGCATAGCTTTTGGATAGAGCTTCTTTGCGTGCATAACAAAAGCTGACATTTTAATGGAGGCTGTTTGAGGAAGTCCTGATATCACGAATGGATGGTTTTGTGACTTCCCATCTAACTTTCCTTATGCTTATGCTATTAACATTGTCCCACTAGATAGCAACATGCAAAATGAGCTGTCATTGCAGCAAAACACGCATGCAACCCTTACAAAACGAATAAAAAACGCGACGTTGTTTGCCTTTCTTGATTTTATTTAGGCGTGCATACGAAATGAAAGACAATGTCAGATGTGCACAGAAGTTAAGTAAGAGGTCTGCACATTTGCTGTGGTTTTCTTGTGATCAGCAGTCGCAGACAGGTTTGGCGCAAGATCGCGAGGCGAAGCTTTAGTTTTGATGCCTATTTATAGCGAGCGCGAATCTCCATGCAAGTTCTGCATCTGTCGTGCAGATCAACAATGTGCGGTGCAGTTGCATTAGACAACAAATTGTGTGCAAAGAAAATCATATATTAAAAAAATGAAAGTGTTATGTTTTTATTTTTGCCTTTTTTTTACAACTTTTTTTTTTCTTCTTCCAAATGTTACTAGTTTAGCCCTGCTGAGAAAAATCCGTGTAAACTGGTCCGCTGGTTCCTCAGTCTCGTCAGGATGGTCTGTTGTCTGATTTAGAGTGCATGAAATGAATATTCACCCCATAATATTCACTAAATGCATCAGTGTTTCCCATAGGCTTCATTGATTTATTTGTGCCGTCCTGCCACAACATCAACACTGACCACCTCAAATAGATTTACCTTTTCCCGTAACATTTTTATTTTAGTAATTAAAATGGGTAAAATCTTACTTCAGTGTAGAGCTGAATTTTTTTTATTAATGCTCAAAACAGTAATACAAATATCAGCAAATAAAAATGATAGACAATGACAACAAAATAATTAAAAAAGAAAAAGGGGGTGTTAAATACACTACACACTGAAGAAGAAAAAAAACAATTTGAGACTTGCATGTCTTTAAAGATAGGAAAAGATTTACAAACAGGTCAAGGTATTGCTCAAATTCTTTCATGAAAACAAAATAGAGAGGTCTGGAGTTTGGATATTTGCATCTGTGAATGGAGTTTTGCAAGCAGCAAAATCAGATTCACTACATATAACTGTTTTATTAGACTGTTCATACTCTGTAAAACCCAGCAGTACATCCTTCCAAAAAAGGACACGTTCATTATGAATTTGACTCCTAATGAAACCTAAAACGTCTTGCCAAAATTTCTTTGTAAATGGACAGTTCCAAAAGAGATGAACAACAGTTTCAACAGAAAGAGCAACTGTCTGGAGGAAATATCAATTTTGAATTTCTTCATGTAGTGATTTGCAGTATAGAACTTATGAATTATTTTGTAAGAAATGTCCTTTATTTTGTATGTAGAGCTGAAATTGACTATAGCTGGATGCCTTTAGGGATTTCCTGGAACGTTCTATTACATCTGTGAGGCATATTTGGAGTTTCTGTGCGAGTATGAATTAAACACATTACATGAGTGCACTCACTAATGCTCACACCACCCTATTTTGGGTAAAAATAGGAAAAATAATACTTCTCTCTAAAGAAATTTAAAGTAAACACAGGCAAATCCATAAGTTTTTCTCCAGTGTTTTACCACCTCATGTTGTTTCTGTTGATGTAAACATATACCTCGTTGTCTTTGTCATGTTCTAGCCTTGTTATATTTATCTTTCAATAAAAATCTAAAATTTTATGACCTTAAATTTTTGCCCGTGGTATCAAAATGATATAGAATATCGATATCGTATCGAATTTATAAATTCCCCTGGGGATAGTGCCACCACAAATAGTGTGTAAGTCTGTGGGAAACACTGATGCATGTTATAGATTTTATTGTGAACAATTAATCCTTGCATGTGTTTCATTTTTCCTTTTTTTTTTTTTTGACTTTGTAGTGTTTAATCAAAATGTCAAACCGGACCTTCAAGTGAAAATGACAGACTTTTCTCTGGTGACATTCGCAGGACTTCTCCAATCATGTAGTCTGCTTAAACCCCGCCCCTGCACACTCACGTGCACGCCTCCAATTTTGAGTGTATCACCCACCTTTCAAAATCCAATCAACAAACCGATGCATAGAACTAAGTCCCGCTCTACATTATTTTCGTTTCAGTAATCCGTTACATTCAGATCAGGGTTACTATAGTTAACTAAAACTAATGGGAAATTTACATTTCAAAGGTAACACAGAAGCACTTCTGACGTGGCATTTGAGTGTCTTTACACACTGTTCAATGCTGCTCAGAGGAGGCATAAAAGCATTTACACAGCAATTACAAGTGTAAACTTTAATGCTAAGGGCTTAGGTGGGTCAGGGCTGCCATAATTTAATCTAGCTTTTATATGACATTGCATCTTTAAACTGGATTTTAAGCAGGCACAGAGCAGCCTTAACTCAGCTGTGTAAAGACATCCTAAAATCATGAAAAAATTCTTGAAATTAAATAATAGCCAACTGGAATAAAAAAAATATATATATTTTTTAAAGTTTCTGAGGTTAACATTTCTCTTTTTGGTTTAGTTTAAGTACTAAAATAACTAAAACTAATAAATAAAAATTAATAAATAATATACACATTTAAAATCACCAAAAATGAATAAAAAATATAAAAATACCACAAAAATGCTAAAATTTTTACAAAAATTAAAGTGAAAACAGGAAATCTAAAAATAAAATCGAATTCAAAATATGAGCAAAAACTATAATAGTATATCAGTCATACTAAAATAACACTTATTCCAATGTACGTTACAATACAGAAGAAAAGATTGGTCACTACTTCTGTTTAGGGTTGCAAAACGGTGGAAAAATTCCTGGAACATTCCAAAGAATCCTGGAAAGTTTCCTAAATTTCTGGCATGTTTCCGAAATTTACTGGAAATTTTCCACCTTTTTGCAACCCTACTTCTGTTTCATTGCAACTTTAAAGGGGCCATATGATGCTATTTTAAAGATCATTATTTTGTGTATTTGGTGTAACAGAATATGTTGACATGCTTTAATGTTCAAAAAACACATTATTTTTCAAATACTGTACATTATTGTAGGTCCTCTATGCCCCGCCTCTCTCAAACACGTCGTTTTCAACAAAGCCCCTTCCTTTGACAAGCGCAGTCTGCTCTGATTGGCCAGCTGACCCAGTGCATTGTGATTGGCCGAACACCACAAGCACGCGTCGGAAATGTTACGCCCCTTACCATAATCGCGAGCTTCAAGCTTTCAAAGTAAATATCAAGACAGTTAATAATGTCGTTAGTTTTACCATCAGTTCAAGCCCGAAAGGGCAACAGAGTCGCGTGACAGACACAGTGATAATGCAGTACACAAGCCGCGGTTAAGACAGCTGACATGCTATGATTTCTGACAGGCAGTTCACTCTCCT
>NW_015552624.1:1296972-1299021 GCF_001515605.1 Sinocyclocheilus anshuiensis | reverse complement strand
TCTGTTGTAAATAAATCTTAACCAATGATTCCTAAATGCATCTACTTTCGGAAGGCTAAATAAAGTGCTTTTGCTTTCGCACTGAAACACACAGCGTCTCCCTGACATGGTTGCATCAACACTACTTGCGTTCCTGAAACCACGCCTTCTTTCTTTAAGAAATAAAGCCTTCTTTCTTTAATAATGCTTTCTTTGCATTATGCTAATATTTCCACATATTGACGTAGATATGTGGGGGCGTGTTAGAACGAGCCGTTTTAGGTAGGTGTGGCTGACTCTTAACTTTTATAAAGAATATCTCTTTGGATTTGAGACTTTAGTCTTTGCAACTTTACAGATCTTCTTTATGCACCAAGAGCTTGTAACACTCCAAAGAGAAAGGAAAACTTGAAATCGCATCATATGACCCCTTTAAGAGGGGTTTTGGTTGGTCATTCTGGTGGAGTAGTTGGCAGACAAGTTAAACCAGCCGAGCACCATCTTGGCTAGACTGAGAGACCCGCAATCCATCTTAGGCTGGTTCAATCTGTTTTTCCTGGAGGGAGGTGTTGTGCAGGCTGAGTTGGCATGCATGCATTTTTATTTTATTCATGTCAGGTATGTTTTACACATTGGGTCATTCATGCATCAGGATTCCCATCCCAACACGCCTCTTTGCCAAGCATCCACCAGAAAGTTGCTTCTAAGTCCTTTGCCTAAAGATAAATAAAGTCCTAATTGTCAAAAGGATAAAGACGCATGACATTTGGCAGATGTTCCAAAGAAAAAATTAAAGCCTTTTTTACGTTATGCAAGATACTTGGGTGCCAAAATGAATATGGTCTTGACCAAGTGAGTGAATAAACCTTCAGGCCACATGAGAAACATAAAGGCGGGGTGTCATTTCACAAGTGTTGCCAAAGGCAGAGTGGGTGTTTTACAAGTTATGCTTTTCAATTGCAGAAATAATGGAAGATTCCCATTTCAACTCATCATACTTTTGGTCTCCCGTACCAACAGTACAAGGACAGGTAGACACCTTATTATTGGACTCTCTTGTACAGTACATCCTTGTGTCTTTAACAGACACGCCATGGTTTTAGAACACAATCTAGTAAACCAAAAAAAATGAAACATGCATACCAGTCCGGGATGGCTAACACCAGCCTCGCACTGATCCATGTGAAAGTAACACACTGGAAGCCCTGCAAAAGCATCCAGAAAAAGTAACCCTTCCCTCACTGCTCTCTCCTTCCCCTTCATCCTTCATCTGCGTTTATCTCTCAATCCATCCTCCTTTTCTCTTTTCTCCTTCCCTTCTTTCCCTTGTTTTTTTCCATTCATTCCCTCTTGCGAGTTTAGATCGAGAATGCCATGTTTCTGAATAAGATGAAAGAGCAGCTGGGGCCGGACAAGGGCACTGCTTTTCCGCACTCATCGGTGGCGCATTACCCTACGGCGGTGCTGACGGTGCCGGGCTCGGTCGCCATGGACACAGGAGCCATCGGGAGGTTGCCGAAGCAGGAGGGTGGAGGAGGAGCAGGCGGGACAGCAGGGGCGCAAATAGCGGGAGTGGGATCACACCTGCACCCACCTCACACATCCAAAAGCAGATAACTCCAACAGTCGTTTTTTGGCAAAAGCAGATAATGCCACATTTCATGTTTTAGAGTTTAAAAAAACTCGTTTAATCTTTGTAATCTCCTCAGATGACAATGTAGATGCCTGACAAACGTTGTTGTTGTGATCATAATAAACTGTATGGATGTGATTACAGGCAATAGACAGAGCTTTTCCCTCACCACTGTAACGCGCTGCTTTTGCAAGGTTCCGTGAAAACGTTTCAGCTTTTATTTTCCTTTTTCGCCCTGAAGAAGATATCACAGGTTCATCAAGTTCGACGAAATTATCCGTCCTCGATCACTTTTAGCCAGCTTTGACGAAACTCCTCTCAACTAGCACGTCTTTTTAAAGTGAAAGTAGCCTTGTCATCTGACCTGAATACAGCGCGCTGATTCGCTAAAATTGACTTATCGGCTTCTGTTCAAAAACAACAAGGGCGCTTGTCGG
>NW_015552624.1:1278057-1296940 GCF_001515605.1 Sinocyclocheilus anshuiensis | reverse complement strand
CGATGCCTTGAAAGTGGACAAAACCGGCTTTTTTGACAAAACGTGTTTAGGGTTCAGATTGCGCTATATGTGGAGAATTTTTTTTTTAAAGTGGCATTTATCGGTTTTTGCAAATGAACTCTTCATATACAGTATACACACATGTATAGCTGCTGAAATAAAATGTTAATGTAATGAGGTTATCAGAATGGGTCAAACTGATGTGTTTGTCCTCTGGCTCTCAGCGGGGTTAGTGATCACGACTCCTCAGGGGGCACTGGTCACTCCTGCCTCCTCTCAGTCTTTTGTTTCTGGACCGCCCACAACAACCATGATTGTGTCCGCTTTGCACCCAACAAACACAGGTAAAGATTTTTACTCTATCTTGTACACACAGGTACAAGACCATTCAAGAGTTTGTAAGATAAGGTTTTTGAAAGAAGTCTCTTCTGCTCACCAATTCTGCATTTATTTGATCAAAAATACAGTAAAAAGAGTAAAAATGTTTGTTACACGTTGTTTTCTATGTGAATATATTTTAAAATGTAATTTATTCCTGTGATCAAAGCTGAATTTTCAGCATCATTACTCCAGTCCTCAGTGTCACATGATCCTTCAGAAATCATTCTAATATGCTGATTTGCTGCTCAAGAAATATTTATTATTATTGTCAATGTTGAAAACAGTTGTGCTGCTTCATATTTTTGTGGAAACCTTGATACATTTTTCATGATTTCTTTGATGAATAGAAAGTTAAAAAACAGCATTTATTTGACATAGAAATCTTTTGTAACGTTATAACGTCTTTACTGTGCTTTTTGATCAATTTATTGTGTCCTTGCTGAATAAAAGTGTAACATCCACTACAGCCAAAAAACATGCTTTGTTACAAGTTCACAGTTTTCTTGCACACAATTATACACAGTAAATAGAAACAGTTATATTAGCATTTCATAGTCACAAATGATTCATGATGTTCTTAATCATTATATTTAGAACATGTGCTTGATTGAGCATTTTCTTCTTATTTAATAACAGATAATATGCCACACATTGCATGATACTGATTATTCTCCTAATTGTTTTCATGTCACTTTTACTGTTTAAAGCACCAGACACTCACACATATGTTTGCTTATTCAGTCAGTCTGACAGCCAAATAAGCTGTAGGAAGTGAAAGTGAGAGTGACTGTGGGAGGTAGTGAGAAGGGATGGATGATGGATGGATAGAGAGAGGGACAGCGAGCTCTATATGTTGAGTATGTTCTGCTCTTTTCTGTCAGAGGCTGTCCGGCCCCCTTCCCTCTATCTCCGCAGCCACTGTAAGTATAATAGCACATGTACATCTCTACCAGAAACCTGCGGTCAATCACACTCACATCACTAAAGCACTTATGCAGTCAAATAACACTTTATTCACTACACAGATTAGAAATTTGGTGTCTGTTGACTTGAAATAGCAGTAACACAACCTGCCAGCCACCACTTTTTGCTTTGATTAGATTTTGGATATTTTTGTAAATTCAAATTTCAAACGACATTATTTCATGTAATAGACTCATTTGACTTTATAATTGGGTCAGACATATAAGATTATTGGTTTGGGAAACCACAATGGTTTGCCGAGGTAGATCTTTAAATGTGCTGTATGTATTTATTTATTTATTGACTGTACTAAAGCATAAAAATATCTTAATATGTTTGCATATATTTAGGAAACACGTCAAGATCACATACTATTTTCTTTGAAAAACAATGCTACAGCCAGTTATTCAATGTTGAAGTGTGTGTTCCCTGTTGGAATGACTGGTTTTGTTTTGGTCTGTGTGATTTGGCCCATTGCCAACTTAAAGGGGTCATATGATGCGATTTCAATTTTTCCTGTCTCTTTGGAGTGTTACAAGCTCTTGGTGCATAAAGAAGATCTGTAAAGTTGCAAAGACTAAAGTCTCAAACCGTGCTGGTCGCTGAGGAAATACATCAACTTCGCGCTGTGGATCACCGGATCAGCTTTCACCGTGGACAAGCGGAGTCCAGCCCGGGGCCCTCACATGTGGTTGCCGCAAGCCTTCATCAAATCCGCCGGTCGCACCGTTCTCAAGCTCACCGGCCTCCTCTCACTCTAGCCCACCGGCCGTTCCTTACTCTAGCCGCCGCCGCACACAAAATAATGTTCTTTTTAGCAACATCATATGACCCCTTTAACTAATAGTATTTCCACACCCCGGGTTGCCAGTTGGACGGAAAACACAGCGTATCGCAGCCATGGAAGCCAGCAAACGTACTGGATCAGAAATCACAGATTCTACCCGTCCTAAAAAACCTTGGCATCCATCTAAAAATCTCTATAATCAGAGGCATGTTAAAACATGGGTAAATCAACTCATCAATTTACAATGTGAGGCTCGTCGCCATTTATTGTCAGTTGCTCTCATTCCTGTTGCGTGTCCTCAATCTGGCAACCTGCGTGAGTCTGAGTAGGAAGGGGCGGGGGAAACGAGTCGCTCCAATATGTTGAATTTGGACTGCAGTGCCCATTTCAACCACTAGCTGCCAATATTACATACAGCACCTTTAAAATTGGGACATTACAATATTACAAATGCATGATTAGGTCTTAGTGCACATTTATGTTCATTTTATTGAAATTCATGTGAAATGTTTACTAAATAATTGAGTTAATATCAGTGTGAAGGATTTAATGTCAGATTTTTAAATTTCAGACATTTCTTTGAAAATAACAGTAAAGACCTTCACTGTCACAAGTTTAAAACTCATTGCCTTTATCCTCAATGCAGAATTGCAGGAAGAAATTATACAGATTATGTTTTATAATCAATATTACATTTTTTTTCCCCCACTGACATGAACAGACAAGAAAGAGGACGGCAGTATTCCACCCGCCGTAGTCATGCCATTCCCCTCAAAGCGGGGCAGAAAGAAGAAGTCCATGATGCCAAGGGCAGGTCCCGTTTCAGCCCACGCACTTGCCACAGGAAGTGATGCGCTGATTCTTGCACACTTGGCCGCTGGGGGACAGGTGAGAAATCATAAATTGACCTTCATCAAAACAAGTTATTGTTTATATTACACCACCCTGCATCAGATTTGCTAAATGAAATCCAGTACTTGTTTCTTAATCATTTTGGGGTGCTGATTCCAAAATCAGTGCCTGTTTTGCGCGAGCACGTCACATTTTCTCTCAAAATATGATGCATTTCGTAGCATTTTAGCTATTGGAAACCATTTGTAAGGTGAAGAAGTCTTGTATTATCCCTTAATCAGCAGAAAAACTGCCACACAGACATGATTTCCGTCTTCCTCTGAGCCAGGTTACTTTTTTATGGTTTAAAGTCAGCCCATTTTCACATGTATGAATAATTCTGAAGACATTATTTTATGCCTAACCCTGTTTTCAAGGTTAGAATTATGGCCAGTGACAGAAAAAAATGAAAACATGACCTGGATGTGTTCTGTGGGTGTTTTACTACATCCAAACTGCAGATATTCAGCGCTCAATGCTAAGGATTTTTTCTATTGGCTCAGTCGAGCCAGTGCTTCACATTTTTACTTGCCCTGCCACAAAAAATAAAATAGTAGTTGTTATCTTTGATTCTAATAAATAAGCTTATATGATATCAAAATTTTAAGTTCAATTTAACTATTCTCGTTTCCAGTTTCAATACCACAGCAAAAATGACTAGCCTAACAAATATGAAGTTCAAACATTATTAAAGACAAGCGAACATTCAGTAAATAGGAACAGATGAACAAATTACAAGCAATAGCACTAATAAATAAACAGAACAAAGATAAAAATTAAACTCACTGACAGCAGTTGGTAAATTAGGCGTGGTAAATTTAAGAGTCCGTGCATGGATCCAACATAATGATAAACATGCGATTTCTTTCTCAACTCTTCACTTAAAGACATAATTCAACTGAATGTAGTTGTCTTTTGTGTCATCTTGCACTTGAATGCTTTAAAATTGCTTGATTGTTTAAATTGGCAAGGCTTAAAAACGTGCAAATGATAAATCGTTGTGACAAATTTATCAACTGTCCCGAACGTTGTTCACGCTGGCACCGACCCAACGGACAGTCCTCATTGTCAAGCTCTGATATTACAGAATTTGTGAAATTTTTTTTTTAAAAGCTATTATATAATATTTATTCATACACTTGTGTTTATGTAATGGTCATTGACATTAAATGGAGTATTTGTGCATATTTTTCCACTCCTTTGCAGATTGTACGTAAAATGATACATTTTGAATACTTCTGTTTGTCATTAAATTACAGAACTTTTGACATTTGCCTACTTTTGAAGTGAATTAGAGCTGATACATATACGTGTATTTGAAAATATTCATTTTTATTTTGTTAAAAAAATGATTGAACATATTAATTAATATGTTTGAACTCGGCATCATCGTATTAGATAATATTAGGACTTTATTGGTAATCAGCAGATTTTTTAAAGGTATAGTTCTGTGTTATTGTCCAAACCAGCCTTCACTGAGTCAATTTAGAAAAGGGGTACAATTCTTAAAGAACTTAAATTAGTGAGAAATAGACGGAATTGAGAAACTTTATTATTTTAGCTTTATTATTTATTAATAAGATACTCAAAACGTGCTTCTCTACATTGTTCTAAAGGTGTTGACTGATGCATAAGTAAAAATTGACCTGCATTTTTTTTCTCTTACAGCATAACACAAGTGACCCATACGACCTTTCCAATGATGAGGATGATCATCAAGGCAAAGATGGGAACAAGTCCTACAGGTGCCTATTATTGCTTAAGAATTTAAACAGAATTATTGAAATAAATAGCCATTTTCTTTCATATTTGCTATTTTCTTAAGTTTTGGTTATTTAATGGTTTTAATTTAACACTTGATCATGAGACTTGATTAATTTTAGTGTGTATTAAGCACTGAAACAAACACACTGACCCTATTTGAAAGTGTATTAGTGCTTTTATTTGAACTTTTAAATCTAATCGCATGACATTTCTGCCACCTTACCAAAATATTGCTTTATTTTCCCTCAGCTTGTAAGGTAGCATCTATAAAGATGATAAATGTGATGCAAATGGAATTCATGAGCTACATTGTGATACATTTTTCAGTATATGTTCTCAAAAGTGTCAAGGCCATTTTAGTGTTTTTAAAATGATAATTTGGGGAGTATTTCGAATGCAAACGCACATGCTGATTTTTCTCTGTAGGTGCCGGATGTGTGCAGTGACGTTTTTCAACAAATCAGACATGCAGATGCATGCCAAGTCACACACGGAGGCGAAGCCACACAAGTGTCCTCACTGCTCCAAATCCTTCGCCAACTCCAGCTATCTGGCGCAGCACATCCGCATCCACAGCGGCGCCAAACCCTACACCTGTTCCTACTGCCAGAAAACCTTCAGACAGCTCAGCCACCTACAGCAGCATACACGGTACATATGTGTGTGTGTGACTTACTAAAGGATGCACTACTACACCTGCTACAGGAAGGAGACAGATCTTGCCAGGGATTTGTGTAGTTGGCCTAGTTGTGCTTTCGGTTAGAATAAGCATGTCTATCTTTCACTTTTTGCATTCTCTCTTTCTCTTGATACCTCCCTGTCTTTCCCACCCTGATGCGGTGACGTTTGCGCTTATACACACTTCTAGTGATAAACTGGACAATATATTCCCTGCTGATAGAAGCAGGTGTTTTTTTTTCACATGCTTATCTCATTGCTGATCTGTTTGTCTTATTTCACACCACAATGTCTAAATGTCTTTTGTTTAATTTAATTATTTTGGTGCCCTTTAGGTTTGTCAATGTCCTGTCGGCATTTCTGTTGCCACCATATTTTTGCAAAGCATTTATTTAATGTTAAATCTGATTTCTCTTGTGGACTGCGTAAAATATTGTTTTTCCAATGACTCAATCTACATTTTACTCTTAAATCCCAAGATCAATCTTTTACTCTATGCATGTGCTTAGTGTGGGCAGCTGTGTTGATTTTGAATAGATAAAAGTTTTTCTTTTAAAATATTGCTACTTTTCTACATAAATTTTTTTTATTTATACATATAAATATGTTTTATAGACACATGCAAAGCTTTTCTATACTCTTTTATGGGCGTTTTCAGGAGTTTACAATTTTACAGTAATTTTGCACGTAGTTATAATAACAGTTTTACACAAGAACATTTTATTTAACTTCAGTTGATATGCATAAATAGCTATTGAAATGCATAATGTATAAAATCATATATAACATCATAGATCATATTTATTTATATATCATATTAGGGGTGGGCATTATGACCAAAATCTTATATCACGATATGAGTCATTTTATTTCACGTTAACGATAAATATATCACAATATAGCCTAGTTATTTTTGCTTTAAATAAGGTCTTTATGATATCCAAATTTTTGATACCATAGAAATTTCATAATTCTTGTCACCAGTGTCAATATCACAAAAAAATAATACTAGTTTAAAAAAAAAAAAAAACTCGCGCTCATGGAAGACAAGTAAACAGTCAGCATTTAAATAAGAATAAGAAATTAATTACAGCCAATAGGACAAAAGACTACAGTAGAACAAATAAATAAGAAATGCTACATACATTGTATAAAGTAATCAAATGTATAAAAACACTGCATATTCTTAACTGTGTAAATTAAATATATATTTCTTCTTATTAAACTTACAAATTGATTTAGTCAAGAGCAGTGAGAGATCTTATCGTTTTTGTTGTTTGATTAACATGAATGGCAGTCAGCAAGAAAATTAGGAATATTATTATCAGGAATATTATCAAATCACAAAATCCTACTGACCTTAATGTATATCGATCACTCCTCTCTTCATTCTCTGCTAATGTCTCCACTGCTAAAAGGACATACTATCACAACAAAATTAACAATTCACCTAATGCGTTCTGCAAGTGAACGACGCATTATTGTGCCATCTCAAAGAGCACAAAATCACTTTCACAGACTTTTTCATTAACTATTCCCTCCTGGTGGAATGACCTGCTCAACTCAATCCGAGCAGCTGAGTCCTTAACCATCTTCAAGAATAGACTAAAAATACATCTCTTCCATCTTTATTTGACCCTCTAACTCTAGCACTCTCTATTCTAATTCTGTTCTTTAAAAAAAAAAACTTGTCCCTTTTAGACTTGCACGCTATTCATTTACTGCTTGTTTTCTTAAAAAAAAAAAAAATAGCGCGCGCGGGATATATATATATATATATATATATATATATATATATATATATATATATATATATAAAATCCTTGCTACGTGTACTGCATTAGGCTAACCGAGACATGTCATTTGCACTTACATATTGTTGCTCTTTTGTTCGTTTTGATTGCTTCTATTGTCCTCATTTGTAAGTTGCTTTGGATAAAAGCATCTGCTAAATGACTAAATGTAAATGTGTTAGACTGCTGTCACTTTAAGAGCTGCCCAGATCCAATATACCGTTACACGTGTGTTTTCTTTCTCAGCTGTTTGCTTTCACTTAAGACATAAATTACTGTGTTTATCAGGATATTTGCAAAGACGGGCATTTTGACACATACAAGAGTGTATTTAACCATTCAAGGCCTATGAAGCGGCAAAAATAACTCAATACTTTAATAAGTTCAATACTCCCGCGCTCTGAGCGCCGTCTTCACGTGCTCTTCCTCTCAGACAGCGCTCAAGAACAGTCTCTCAATCAGCACGCACATATAGCGAAATGAGTTCTCTTTTGCTGCTGATTGAGTTTCAACAGCTTAAAATCACTTGGTTTTTAAACCACAATGCTTAAAAATGCATGCAAACAAAAAGTTTTCGTGACCACGTAGCAAAGCAACGTCACGTGAGCGTGTAACCGCGATAGAGACGATAGTCCAAAATCTCTACCGGTTGACAAATTTCTACCGGTTTAATCGTGTCTACCGGTATATCGCCCACCCCTATATCATATATATATTTATATAAAACATAAAAACTATATATGCACATTTATGTGTGTGTTTATACAGTGGGGGAAATATTTATTTGATTCCCTGTTGATTTTGTAAGTTTGCCCACTTACAAAGAAATGAAGGGTCTGTAATTTTTATGGTAGGTTTATTTTAACGTATAGAGACAGAATACCAACCAAAAAATAAAGAAAAAACACATTATATAAGGTTAGAAATTGATTTGCATTTCAGTGAGTGAAATAAGTAAACGGATCCCCTACCGTTTTTTGTAGTTGGTCACCAGGTTTGTACACATCTCAGGAGGGATTTTGATCCACAAGCTTCTTGCTGATGGTCTTGTAGCCCATTCAAGCCTTGTGCAGATCTACAATCTTGTCTCTGACATCCTTTGACAGCTCTTTGGTCTTGCCCATGGTGGTGGGAGAGGTTGGAATGGAAGATACAGATTGTCTTATACACCTAACGAGCTGACATTAGGAGTAACTTCTTAAAGTGGCAGGACTAATCTGTGTTCCACGTGGGCACGTAACCAATCTGTGGGAGCCAGAATTCTTGCTGGTTGGTAGGGGATCAAATACTTATTTCACTCACTGAAATGCAAATCAATTTCTAACCTTTATATAATGTGTTTTTTCTGGATTTTTTGGTTGATATTCTGTTTGTGTCAATACCCGCCCCTATTTCTTGTTTAGCTACTTGACATCATGTAATGTAATATTCTGGGTTATTTTTAAACTACAGTTTATGAACTACTTCTGTGATGATATTAATTAACACAGACTATAATTTTGAATCGTGCCTTAGTTTGTATAAACTAACAGGAACCATATTTACAGTAAATACACTTTAATGGAAGCCTAGCAGGCTGGAAGGCTTAAAAGCATGTCATTTTGTCTCCATTTGCTTCTGTATTATCTGTGTTTCCTCTCTACATTATCTGGCTTGTGTCATGTCCTCTTCCTCTGCTTTCCATCTCATTTTTATGCTATTGGACAAGAATGAGTCTTTAATTGAATTCCGTCTCACTCTGTTTATCTTCATCATGTCTGGTTTAAAGGCTCTGGGATAGTTTGATGTAACCCGATAGTTAGGGAGGGGAAAGGAAGCTGGTGAGAGAGAGAGAATGAGAGAGAGAGAGGATAATATGAAGTGCCTTGTGTTTCTGTGTGCTGCGTTTCGTAACTCAGACACCACAAAGAGCACCGTCACATTGCTAAAAGCATGAAACATATAACATGTTTTCTGATACAGTCATGATTTGATCCAAGTAGGACTCGTTTAATGATTCATTGGTAAATCTCTCTCTGTTTTTTTCTCTCTCTTTTCATCCCCTTCCCTTCATCCCTTGTTAGAAACCACACAGAGGGCAAACCGCACAAGTGTCCTCACTGCTCCAAATCGTTTGCCAACACCAGCTACCTGTCCCAGCACATCCGCATCCACAGCGGCGCCAAACCCTACTCCTGCTCCTACTGCCAGAAAACCTTCAGGCAGCTCAGTCACTTACAGCAGCATAACAGGTAACAGACAGGGCCAGATAGAATCAGTAACGAAGCATATACAGCAGCAGTCCCACTCTTCTCCTTGCATCCTTTTCCCTCTTTGCTTCATCTTCCTTCTTTCGTCATCTGTCATGCTGTATTTGGGAGGATTGTGTAGGCTTCCTGGAAACATATTTTAGACCCTGCAGAATGTATTCTCTGGTGATTTTGAAATTTAGATCAAGCATTCTAATGAAAAGCTTCTGTTTTGTTTTGAAGGATTCATACTGGTGATCGGCCATACAAGTGTTCCCATCCCGGCTGTGAGAAAGCTTTTACCCAACTATCCAACCTCCAGGTAACCATCTTCAGCTGATTTCACACATTTCAGCTTTCTACAGAAGTGATTGAAACTCTGTGGTTCAAGAAAATTGCATCTGAGTTTGTTTTTAGTAAAATACTGTAACAAAATTAATTTTCATGACCTTTGGTTTCATTGCAGACTGAACACTGTACTAAAATACACTTTTTAAAAAAAAAGTACTATTCAAGATGGCCATATGCAAATGCAAGTCCAGTCCACTTCAGTCTGGAAATTAATGACTCTTTGGTTAATTTTAGTGAATCAAAAAAACGTATGAATCGGTCGAAGCAGTCACTGAATTTATTGAACTGATTTACTGAACTGTACATTAAATATCATGGGGCTTGTGAGACTTAAATTAGAGTAGTAACTGGATGTTCATATGATAGTGTCTAAATAAATTGTTGATTAGTATTTTCTTTAAATTAATTAATAAAAACTGTACCAATTATTATATTTAGTATTTTTATTTCATATATACACTATTCAAAAGTTCAAAAGTTTGGGGTCAGTAAGATTTGTTAATGTTTTTGAAAGAAGTCTCTTGTGCTCACCAAGGCTGCATTTATTTGATAAAAAAACTGTAATATTGCGAAATATTACTAAAATTTAAAACTGTTCTATTTTAATGTATTGTATGTCATTTATTCCTGTGATCAAAGCTGAATTTTCAGCATCATTACTCCAGGCTTCAGTGTCACATGATCCTTCAGAAATCATTCTAATATGCTCATGCTGATTTGCTGAAAACAGTTGTGCTGTTTAATAATTTTGTGGAAACTGATATATTTTTCAAGATTCTTAGATGAATAGAAAGTTCAAAAGAGCAGCATTTATTTAAAATAGAAATCTTTTGTAACATTTTAAATGTATTTGCTGTCACTTTTGGTCAATTTAATGCGTCCTTGTTGAATAAAAGCATTATTTTCTTTCAAAGAAAAAAAAACGTTGAAAAACTGAACGAAACAAAAAAAGCTGAAAAGAAAAAAGACCCCAAACTTTTGAACGGTTGTGAACAAATATTAGACTGCATTGATGCCATTAAAAAGTCTGTAAACATACATTTTGCAAAAATGTAAAATCTTAAGGCACTAATTGCATTACAGTCCTTATGATTCCCATCCAAAACTGACACTTTGTTGTAATTGCATAAATCATAGTCAAATAAACTTTTGTAAGTGTTATTTATTAATTCGGACCAGTATACATATTTTAGAAATGTGTAGCTGTAACTGTCTCCATAAACCTGCTTGTCAATTTCATGTTAACGTTACCATCAGGGCCGCCCTCATGACATTTATTTGTTTTTGTTTTTCAGTCTCATCGAAGACAGCACAACAAGGACAAGCCATACAAATGTCACAATTGTAACCGCGGCTACACAGATGCAACCAGCTTGGAGGTTCACTTGTCGACACATACGGTGAAACACGCCAAACTCTTCTCCTGTGGCCTCTGCAACCGCGCCTACACATCTGTAAGATCCCACCCACGATACCTCAATCCTGGATCCTCTGTCTTGTCATTGTTCGGTTTTATTCACCTAAAATGATAGATATGGGTTTATTTGGGATGTCAGTAGTTTTAGATATTACTTTTTTAGGGTTACTTGATAATTACGATACTTAATCACAATTATTTTGTGAATAAAATATAATCATGATTCTTAATCATTTCATCAGAATTATTGCAGGCGATTTTGCTTAAAGGGGTCATATGATGTTGCTAAAAAGAACATTATTTTGTGTATTTGGTGTAATGAAATGTGTTTATGCGGAGTCTTAACTTTTATAAAGAATATCTCTATGGGTTTGAGACTTTAGTCTTTGCAACTTCAGGGATCTTATCTATTCACGAACAGCTTGTAACACTCCAAAGAGAAAGGAAAACTTGAAATCGCATCATATGACCCCTTTAAAAAAATTGAGAGAAATCGCGATTAAAATACGATTCATCAGGCAGCCCTACTTCTGACACATTTTTCTGTTTGTGCTACTTTTCTAGGAGACGTACCTGATGAAACACATGAGAAAACACAACCCAGACCCTCTGACTGTAGCAGCTGCAGTGGCTGCCCAGCAGGGCCACAATCCGGCTCAGGCCTCAGGCGGGGGAAGCGGCAGGGGTCGCGGGCGAGGCAGGGGTGGCGGAGCTGCAGCAGCACAAGCGCAGAACCAGCCCAACCCCGCCCTGCCAACCAGTTACTCTGTTACGGAGGGAATACCCTGCCCTTTCGACCTGCATCAGTACAAGACCGTGTCAGCTGGAGAGATCCAGTACAAACCGGTCACCGTGGCCGACCTGACAGCCCACAAAGACCTCTGCCTCACCGTCTCCACCTCTGCCATCCAGGTGGAGCACATGAACTCGTAGAGGAGCTTGAGGAGAATGAGAGCGAGGAGGTGGGGTTAGGAGAAACGGACCATGAATTGGGAAGGAAATAAAACACTGCCTTGGGACAGAGGAGGATTTCCAAATACAAACTGGCAGGAGGGGAGGGCAGGTTTGCAAATTAAGGAGAAAAGGAGAGATGAAGGAGGAGCGCATGAACTCTTATGAGTTGAGTTGTCTGTAGACTTACTCTGCAGTGTCACAAAAAAGGCCTTAAACTGTCATAGTGGCCATTTTCAGTTAGCAGCTATTGATATATACAATTCCCAGCCCCAGTTCTGTCCCTTTTGCGGAAGTTAAAATCCCATTCATGTTCTTCATAGGGGAATTGATTTTTGATAAATACTTACAAACCATTGAAGACAGAGCAACTGTGAGCTATGAGGTTGTTTAAGGGTTAGTTCAACCAAAAATGAAAATTGGCCCATAAATTACTAGCCGTCAAGGCATCCTAGTTGTATATGACTTTCTTCTTTCAGATGAATCCAGTCCAAGCTGTTTAATGCCACTCAGCGGGTGTTGCAGTGCATCAGTCCAAAAAAAGTGAAATAAAAAGTGCCCATCCATAAAAAAAGTGTCTCACACGGCTGCGGGGGGTGAACAAAGTCCTCCTGTGGCGAATCGATGCGTTTTTGTAAGAAAAATAACCATATTTAAAACGTAATAATCAATTGAATCTAGCTTGCGCTCACTGTTGTAAACGGAAGCAGCTCCGGGAGGATGAAGTAAGATGTCGGCGTTTTAAGAAATCCCTATGGAAAAAATAAGTGGGAAAAATTGAAAAAGTGGGCTACATAGCAAAAAACATGGTTTAAAAAAAACTAATATGTAAACTTGTCAGTCTGAAATGGCAATCTGTGAACTTCCCTCAGAATTTCAAACAGTGTCATAAACGACTGCTTACCATTTCAGACTGACAGAGAAAATAATTATTTTACATTAGTGATAATTTTTTTTTCTCCATGGCACATTTCTCCATCACTACTAAGAGGAACAAAAACAAAGGTTAATTTTGTTGCAGGGATTGTGCAAGATTGACTGAAAAGGACACTAGCTTTATTAATGGGTGATTAAGGTTACTAATGCCAGCTAGCAAAGACTAGCACATGCTTATATCAAGCTTTGAAAACCTGCAAGTTGACTTTTTTTCTAATTGATAAATGTTACAAATGCTGGTAAACTAGAAAATATGATCAAACTCCACCAAATGAATTGTACTGAACTGCAACTATTTACATTACAAAGTATTTAACAGAAAGATACACACATCTGCAGCATTTGAGCAGGTTTATAGTAATAGTTCACCCAAATCAAGTTAAATTATTGATGTTCTTCCAAATCTGTTTGACTTTGTAAGCTCTTATGAAGTTTTAATGCCTTTTATGACACTGCTTTGCAGGCCTGCTGATTGACATTTCAAGCAAACGTGCAGCTGATTTGTCACTACCAGCTGAGTCCTGTTGGAAAGAGGTGGCTAAGACTGCACTAAAGGGGAGAAGGATAAACAGAAGCTAATGGTTTATGGGAGATGGCACTTAAATGAACTTTTTTATTCATCGTTTCTGTTTTTGTCATTACATTTTAGCCATTTATCACATGTATTTTTCTATTGTCCTTGTGTATGTATGTGTTTGAGTGTACGAAGAAGGGTTGGTTGAAAGAGCATGTAAGAGAACATTTAAAGGAGATGAATGTGTGAAAACATCTAGAAAGTTGTCTTTTTTTTTATTTTTTAAGAGTTTAGTCATTTTATATGTTCTTGACCCTCCCCACAACGAGTCTTTTTTCCAGAGAGTGAGGGAGGAAAAAAATGTGTAGACAACAATTTGGTTACCAGGTACTATTTAGTAGTGTTTTTTAAAAAACCTTTAATACCAGTTATTATATTAACTTTGTTTTTTATGCAGTTGTTATCATCATCATCATTATCCATTGGGAGTTACTCTGTGTGTGTGTATATATATATATATATAGAGATGACATGTTCATTCAAAAAGGGAAGGACTGTCTTTCTGGTCCAGCTGAAATATGATTTTTAAAAAATGTATTAAAGGCAACATTAGAGATCAGAGAATGGGATGTTAACATATTGTTAAACCATCCGATCCCTGACCTACTTGATGCCATCTGTGTCCAGTAAGCATCCAAGAGATTGGCTGATCCTCCATGTATAACCTTGATGTATCCATATATGTCTTTGGAAAATAACACGGTTCTCAATATTATTATTAATGTTACTTCTGTCACTCCTAATACTTATTAACTACTCTTTAAGATGACTTTGCTGTATAGATCAACACTCATTCATCTTGACGTAACTCTTTCTCCTAATATGAACAATAAAAAACCATAAACACATTTTATCTGGAATAGTCATGTTATTGTCCAATGCCATTTGAATAATCACAATTTGCGGTTTGACTTTTATTTTGGACATTTCAGGAGAATCGGGTTAGAAATATATTTTTGCATGCATTTCTTTTTATAGTATATTTTCCCTCTGAAAAAGTCCTGATGGAAAGGCCTGCTTTGATGTAATTGCACAGTTCTTTGAGCTAAAACTTTAACATTGTTAATTTTCATACAGCTTCTATAAAGCAGTATGTAGGTTAGAACTTGTGTGGGTAGTTGGAAAGCTCAAAATTAAGATTTTTGCCTTTTTAAATAACTTTTTTATTCAAATGTATTGCAAATTCAGGGATTTAGGCCACGAAAAAAATAGTGTTGACTAGATCTGAGAGCTTAAAGTTATCTGAAAATTATAATTGAGTTATCACTCTTATTTTAAAATAAACGTGGCCAATCAAAATACACTTGCACCACGGTATACAACCAATTTATCGCTACCGGGCAGATTACACATGAATCCATGTTGAAAAGTTAAAATTGTAACGGGAAGTGACTACAACTGACAACAAACCAGGTCTAAAAGAGAAAAATCACTATCATCGAAATTACTATATATAATTGGATAAATTAGAGCTTGAATGGTATGAATTTTATTCATAAATCTTATCTCTGATTCAACTGAATTAATGGTTAATCTTCTCATAATTCGCATCATACTGAGTAAATAATCCAGAAAAGACTTGGAAACAATTATTAAGTTCCCCTTTTACCCATATGTTTATTGTTGGATGTTGGAGTAAAAAAAAGAATGTACTCACCCTTAGCACACCATCCAAAAATGACAAAAAGCACTATAAAAGTATAACAGTTCGACTTGTGAGACTATATTATTAGTTGAAATTATATAAGGTAATGCATTACAACTACAAGTAGTGTTGGTGAGTAACTAGTTACATGTAATGGAATTACGTAATTTAATGACCAAAAAAATGTAACTAATCTGTTACAGTAACTGAGAAAAAATGTGTAATTAAATTAGAGTTACTTATGAAAATGTTAGAGATTACAAAGTGGGTTACATCTGATTGATTTCTTTCCCAAATTGCATTGAGTGCTTTAAAATATGAGACGCCAATGTTTCAGGAGATTAGGATACAGAATAGGACACTTATTCAATAACTGTTTTATTTCCTATTTGGGTTTGCCTATGTTTTATTTTTTTTAAGATTAGCTGTTTTTTTTCAAAGCGTTAGATGCCAGTGTTTCCTGTCATAGCTATGCAGATATTTGATTTCAAAATCAGTTACAGTATCATAACTATTAAACTATATCTTATGATTTTAAATCTGTATTTAACCTCTCAAACGATCTCAAAGTAAAAATATGTGCTAAAGTCTGATTTTGTGGTGGCTGTGCTTTCAAATTAAATTATTTTATATTATGGGGCCATTGACTGCTTGAATCTGATTGGCTGACGAACGTTCTTAAAGGGGTCTTCGGATGCAAAATTCACTTTTGTTGTTGTTTGAACATAAATGTGTGGAAGACAAGAATGTCTCCGATTAAGCGATTGAGGTGTTTTGTTGTTGGATGTAATAATGAATATAGCAGTCGTCATTTACTCGACATTTACACGCTTGAGGTATTCGGCCAATCACAACGCACTGGATAGCTGGCCAATCAGAGCACACCTCGCTTTTCAGAACATGAGCTTTGTAAAAATTGACGCGTTTCAGAAAAGGCGGGGAGTAGAGGAGAAACAATAATGTACAGTATGTGGAAAATAATGTATTTTTTGAACCTTAAACCGCATAAACACATTTCATTACACCAAATACACAAAATAATTTTCTTTTTAACAACATCATATGACCCCTTTAACTGCATTAGTCTGCCATCATCAACGTTTTGAAATTAGCAACAGAGGCGCTGTATGAGGTGCGGAAGAAATTAATCCTACACACAAGAGCGTTTTAAGTACAAAAACCAGACGAATGCCTTGAAATACAACATCTGATCGATGTCTTGAGGTGTGGTGGTAACCCTAGTATAAGCGGAATAATTGACTCCGCTCCGTGGAATTATTAGAAAATAATGCACACCTGAGGTGTAACGCATCACCACATTGGGTGTGCATTATTTTCTAATAATTCAACGGCCCATGGTCAATTATTCCTTACATAATCTTAATTCAAGTGATGAAGGATTTTGAACGTCTGACAGTAGGCTAATCAGTGCTGAGCACTACTGTAAGGTTAACCCTGCCTGCTATAAATGTTTCAAAATGATTAACAGTTGAAAACATTTGTTAGAAATTTAGAAAAGTAATCAAATGTAATCAGTTACATTATTGTAATAAAGTAACTGAAATAGTTACACTACTTATTACATTTTAAATAGGGTAACTTGTATTCTGTAACCTATTACATTTCCAAAGTGACCTTCACAACACTGATTACAAGTGTTACACATGATGTGAATCTGTAAATTTGGTGTCCTTGTCCTCACAGTGTCAGGTGGATGGCAGATTGTGAAGCAGCTGGTATGCATTGGTGGAGTTCAAGTTTGTCAAGCTAGGAGGATTTGAGATGTGAGTCACCGAATTCTGTGACCCTATAGGCGCTGTAGTGAGGGTAGGTTTAGGACTGGGTTTAGGAGTAGGTCAGATTAGCTCAATACAGCACATACTAGGGTCACATAATTCGGTGCAACACCGGCACCTAAAAGTGGTTAAGTAAGAGGGTTTAATAGGGTATGATGTCAATAAACCAAATTCAGTGTGGTTGCATAGGTTTCAGTAAACTAAAACCCCCAAGCTGAGGCTGTCAAAGCACCTTACAGTGTTTGCGTTTCCAAGGAGTTGGCATTCTGTTGCAGGGAATGTGTGTTGAAATTATTTTTACTAATTTAGACTGAACACATAACAATTTGTGTTTATTTTAGTAGGGAGGTTACTTAAGGCATCATAAGTACAGATAGACAATACAATGGTTTGGTTTGTTAGTCTTTGCATGCATGCTGAAACAGATACAATTGTAACAGTTAAAATATGTGATCGGTTTACATAATTGTAGATACTTTGTATAGAGTAGAAAAAGCATCTATGGACAAATACAGCTTTTCTTTCAGCACACTAACATAGCAGCCCTAGCCTACACAGCATAACAGTAGGTCTACCTAATGCCCTGACATACTAAATCAATCCAAACATCACTGCATAGGCTTAACTAACATCTGCCCACCAATAATAATAATAAAAAAAAACAGGCCTTCATATTTAGCCACTTCACATGTATTAGTCATAAACCATTAAATATGAAGATTGTAAAAACAAAAAGTGACATAAATGTGTAGTTAGTTCAGTTTGCATTACACACATCTATAGAGTACCATAACATTGTTCTGTCAACATATCATTAGTCATGTTAGAAATGATCAAATGTAAGTGAGAAATTGTCATTAGTGCTTATGAATTATACATGCTTATGTATCTAATGAAAAAAGTCTACATATTGTACTGACATTTAAACATTTGAAAAGAAAATGCTTATAATGCAATCAAAGAAGAATGTAGTATAACCAATATTAAATACTGTATAATTATGAATAAAACATATTTTGGAACTCCTTAAAGGGGTCATCGGATGCTACATGCACTTTTACAAGTTGTTTGAACTGAAATGTGTGTTGGCAGTGTGTGTACACAACCACCCTATAATGATAAAAATCCACCCAGTATTTTTTTTAATCTACTAACATCTTTAACCCTTTCTCAAATCGAGCCGATCTCAGATAGTTTCCCACGATAGTTGACTGACAGTAGCGTTTCAGCACAGACTGGACTGGTGTTTTACCTTAGCTCCGCCCTGAGTGAGCTGTCATCAGTCCGCCATTGTTTCACCGCGGAGCAGATGTAGACAAGAATGACTCCTAAGCGACTGTGGTGTTCTGTTGTTGGATGCAATAATGAACATAGCAGCCGTCATTTACTCCCGACATCTGAGCCGCTGAAGACGCAGTGGATTACGTTTGTTTTTGAAGGGAATGCGCCCCCCGATCTACCTAAATGCGTTTATGTTCACGCGAATCATTCGTGATCCAGCTTCACCTACAGAAGAAGTGAGTATAAGGTTTTTTAATGAATCTTTGCAAATCGCCTTTCCAAATAATGTGCTAATTAGCAAGTTTCACGATGAATGCGGCTAAAGGAAACAGTCCCTCAGAGAGCAGCTCGGAAGAGAAGGGCGGGGTCAGCAGAGCTCATTAACATTTAAAGGGAAATGCTACAAAAACGGCTTGATCTGAAAAGAGCTGTTTTTGACAGGGTAAA
>NW_015552624.1:1264928-1277939 GCF_001515605.1 Sinocyclocheilus anshuiensis | reverse complement strand
TTTCTCAAATCGAGCCGAGACGTCACACAGACAGGCCCCTCCCACAATAGTTTGATTGACAGTAGCGTTTCAGCACAGACTGGACTGGTGTTTTACCTTAGCTCCGCCCTGAGTGAGCTGTCATCAGTCCGCCATTGTTTCACCGCGGAGCAGATGTAGACAAGAATGACTCCTAAGCGACTGTGGTGTTCTGTTGTTGGATGCAATAATGAACATAGCAGCCGTCATTTACTCCCGACATCTGAGCCGCTGAAGACGCAGTGGATTACGTTTGTTTTTGAAGGGAATGCGCCCCCCGATCTACCTAAATGCGTTTATGTTCACGCGAATCATTCGTGATCCAGCTTCACCTACAGAAGAAGTGAGTTTAAGGTTTTTTAATTAATCTTTGCAAATCGCCTTTCCTAATAATGTGCTAATTAGCAAGTTTCACGATGAATGCGGCTAAAGTAAACAGTCCCTCAGAGAGCAGCTCGGAAGAGAAGGGCGGGGTCAGCAGAGCTCATTAACATTTAAAGGAAAGTGCTACAAAACAGCTTGCTCTGAAAAGAGCTGTTTTTGACAGGGTAAAAAATTTTTTTTACACTACCATTGAGAAATTTTAACCAAACTATGTTACAGACTTTTCATTAAGACCCGAAAGAATCATATCAACTTGTGGAAAATGGGCATCCGATGACCCCTTTAAAATCCCCCGTTTTTATGACTCAACTTTGAAATTACGTTGACAAGCATTCAGCTTCTGTCTCATTTAATGAACAGAACTGTCTAAAGATGTAACAAATACGTTTTCCTGTAATGTCAAGTCCTAGACATGGTCATGATCATTTTCAACATCTGCTTTAGGACAAAACAGTACAGATGTATAAATATAATCGCACCCTTCAGTCATGCATGAAAACACTTCAAACTATACAAAAAAACCCTTCAAATGATATTTGAGAAATAAATAAGTTACTAATAGAATAATTACCGACCTATAATTCTGCATAACACATAAAGACATCTGAGACTGTTCACTTGAGTAAACACAAACACAGATAATGAAGATCTGACATTATTGGCAGTATCTTCAGATTTCAGAGCACAGTATACCATTTGAAGCAGATAATTACTATAATTCCTACACGATTATGTCCAACTAATATAGTGAAAATACACTTTTGAGGTAAAGTGAATGTATATCCTATTCAACCCACAGAAACAAATGACACGTCAGCATCAGTCCTTATAAATGTGTTTCCCTTCATGTTACTTTGGCTTCCAAAAGGTTACTAATGGAAAGTAACTAATGCAAATATAACGAAATGCTCATAGTGCACTACCAGCATTAAAAAGTACTCTACAAGAAAAACTAAAGGTGTAACATTTCAAAATGTCAAAAGTGTCGGTGTGTAATGGCATTCGACAGATCCTTGGACTTCACTGTCTTCTTATGATTGCATTAAAAATATAAAGAACAGCATTCTTCCCTGGAGTTTTAGATTAAAATGCACTTTGGGTTTTGTCAGCAAGGCAAGACAGACAGGAAGTGTACGTCGAGAGAGAAAGATGGGAAAGGGAAAACAAAAGAGATGCAGTGTGGAAGATAAAAGGAGAAGAAATGAATTGTCACAGATAGTGGAGAGAAAATGTTGGAGAATTTCTTCAACCAGTTCGGGCCACCTAAAGAGGAAGAGGCATTCTGTCAGTTATATCAATTATGCATGTGAGAATATGCACACACTACATGATGAACAAAAATTCATGATCATGTGAAGACAACATTTTCTGTATTCATTTGAAATACAAAAATAATACCGTTTGAAATACTGTTTTTACCTGGGAAATGCTGACCCCAGTTAGTTTCTCAATGGTTTCGGGCAGTCTGGTCATGATGTCAAGCACTTCACCTGTCAGCTTGGCTGCACCGATCTCTGAACCTCCACTGGAAACCATGGTGACCTTATTGGTAGCTGACAGGGGCTTACTGATCTCCTCTGCCATCTAATGGATAGAAAGAACACAATTTACCATCAATATAGGACGTCAACTCAAACTGCTTTTTTCTCGACGCAGGATCATCTCTTGCAAGATGATTACTATTTTTGCAGTACAATGCAATATTTTTCTATATTGCCTACACCAGGGATCCTCAAATCTGGCCCATGAGATCCACTTTCCTGCAGAGTTTAGCTCTAACCCTACTCAAACACACCTGAGCATGCTAATCAATGTCTTCAGGATCATTAGAAAATCACAGGTAGGTGAGTTTGATCGGGGTTGGAAATAAACTCTGCAGCACTTTGGCCCTCCAGGGCAAGATTCGAGGAACCCTGGCCTACACATTAGAAAAAAAACAACATTACAAATAACTGTCTCACCAGCGGCAGTTTCTCCAGCAGCATGTCCACCATCGCTCCTTCCTTGTAGTTCTGGAAGGCCTCGGCCTTCTTCGCCATCTGCTCGGCCTCGGCACGACCTCTAGCCTCCACAGCGTATGCTTCGGCCTCTCCTCTCATCTGCAGAGACACAGTATGTATAACACAAACTGTTTTGTTTTGAATATAGTCAAGAAGATGGCTGATCACTTACTTTGATAGATTCGGCCTCAGCTTCTGCCTCCATGATTAGCTGAAGACTGTTGGAGAGCACAAAATGGCCAGATGGTGTCAGAGATATAATTCTTTACAGTCAAACCTTATATGTTTTCATATATGTGATCCTGGACCACAAAACCAGTCTTAAGTCACTGGGGTATATTTGTAGAAATGGCCAAAAATACATTGTATGGGTCAAAATGATTGATTTTTCTTTTATGACAAAAATCATTAGGATATTAAGTAAAGATCATGTTCCATGAAGATATTTTGTAAATTTCCTACTGTAAATATATTAAAACGTAATTTTTGATTAGTAATATGCATTGCTAAGGACTTCATTTGGACAACTTTAAAGGCGATTTTCTCAATATTTAGATTTTTTTTTGCACCCTCAGATTCCAGATTTTCAAATAGTTGTATCTCAGCCAAATATTGTCCGATCCTAACAAACCATACATCAATGGAAAGCTTATTTATTCAGCTTTTGGATGATTTATAAATATCAATTTCGAAAAAAAAAGACCCTTATGACTGGTTTTGTGGTCCAGGGTCCCACCTATTGATTTAAAAATCTTAATCAAAGCTGAGCCATTTTTGCAATTCCGTATGGTGACATTAGTGCGGAAATGACACACTTCACTTTTTAAAGGGGTCATATGATGCTATTTTAAAGATCATTATTTTTTGTATTTGCAAAGCCCCCTCCTTTGACAAGCGCAGTCTGCTCTGATTGGCCAGCTGACCCAGTGCATTGTAATTGGCCGAACACCACACGCACGCGTTGGAAATGTAACGCCCCTTACCATAATCGCGAGCTTCTAGCTTTCAAAGTAAATATCAAGACCGTTAATAATGTCGTTAGTTTTACCATCAGTTCAAGCCTGAAAGGGCAACACAGTCGCGTGACAGACACAGTGATGATGCAGTACACAAGCCGCGGTTAAGACAGCTGACGTGCTATGATTTCTGACAGGCAGTTCACTCTCCTGTGATGTGACCCTGTTCCCCTCACACACACACACACACACGAGACGCGTTACTCTGCACTGCGCAAAACTCCGCATTTGAACAGTCAATAGCAAATAGTTAAACTAATAACAAAACATACTTGCAGTCGCTGATTCAGAAGCGCCAGATTGTCATAGCAAAGTCGTTGACCTTTTTTTTTTTTTTTTTTTAGAAATAGCCTTTGTGCACAGCCAGCCTTGTACTCTTCTAGGTTAAAAAAATCGTCCATAAAAATGTGTTGCACAAATTTGAACATCTGGGTTGTGCTGTTCTGTTGTAAATAAATCTTAACCAATGATTCCTAATTGCATCTACTTCCGGAAGGCCAAATAAAGTGCTTTTGCTTTCGCACTGAATCACACAGCGTCTCCCTGACATGCTGCATCAACACTACTGCTGTTCCTGAAACCACGCCTTCTTTCTTTGCGTGCACATTTGGGCGGCATTATGCTAATATTTCCACATAGTGACGTAGACATGTGGGGGCGTGTTAGAACGAGCCGTTTTAGGCAGGGATGGCTGACTCTTAACTTTTATAAAGAATATCTCTTTGGAATTGAGACTTTAGTCTTTGCAACTTTACAGATCTTCTTTATGCACCAAGAGCTTGTAACACTCCAAAGAGAAAGGAAAACTTGAAATCGCATCATATGACCCCTTTAAGACAAAAGCAATTGGTGAATATTTGTGGAACATAACCTTCACGTTATATGGGATTTTAAAACCAACAGGGATCTCACCGTTCGGCTTCCGCCAGTTTCTCCAGTCGGTATCGTTCGGCCTCGGCTGGTTTCTTGACTTTGGCCTCCAGCTCTTTCTCCTTGCGTGTGATCTCCTGTTCTTGCAGCATGATTTGCTGCGAGCGCTCCACCACCATCACCTGCATCTTCTCCTCCTCGATCTGCTGCTTTGTCTTCGCCACCTAATGCAACAGTTACACAGGAGGATGAAAATTTACTGAATAAATGTAAGTAAATTTAAATTATTTTTTTACCCACAAAACCATGTCACACAGTTATGTTTCTAAAATAGGTATAACTATATGGAAGCCCGTTTCTGCCACTAAATAAAAAATTAATTAAGGTAATTGTGACTTTTTTATCTCGCAATTCTGACTTTATTACTCGCAATTGCGTGCTATAAACTCGCAATTGCGAGTTATAAAGTAAAAATTGCGAGTTATAAACTTTTTTTTTTTCCTCACAATTGCGAGTTCATATCTCGCAATTCTGACTTGATCACTCGCAATTACCTTGTTTTATTTTTTATTCAGTGGCGGAAACGGGCTTCCATAATTAAAGGGACAGTTCATCCAGGTATGTATTTTTTTTCTTCCGCTGAACACAATACAAGATATTTTAGATTGTTGATAACCATGGTGATTCCATGGTACTTTTTGTCCATACAGTGGTAATCAATGGGAACCAAAACTGTTAAACAGAATAAAGAAAGTCAAACAAGTTTGGAACGACATAGCAGGAGAGTAAATGATGACAGAATTGAAATTTTTGAGTGGACTTTTGCTTTATCAAGAACCCCAAGGAAAAATTAAATAAAGTCTTTCACAATGTTGAAGGTGACAAAAAGGTTTGGTTGTAGTTCTACCTGGAGCTGATAGGCCATTTCAGACTCCGCATTTTTGGTGAAGACCTCAATGTCGTAGACCGCCTTCTTTAGCTCGTAGTCTCTCTGAGCCTTAGCCATCTCGATCTCATTCATGTACTGAGCAGATACCTTCTCCTGTATAGCATTGGCCTCCTACAGAGAGAAGAAAGAGAGAAATGAGAGGGATGTTAACAAAAATGCTCCGTGATATTTAGAAAATAGGCTGTATATGGAACAGAGTTCAGGAAAGGCTCACCCTGATCACTGCATCTCTTTTGTTCTTGGCTTCTCCAATCCGCGCATCCTTCTGCACTTGTGCCGTACGGGCCTTTCCCAAAGAGTGCAGGTAATCCTGAAAGCAAAAGACTTGATTCACCGCTCTCACAGATCCTTTCTTATACATTTAAAGCATTTTAAATATCAAGGGACAGATTTACTAACAGCTCGAGCCAACACTAACCCCCTTTTGCTGTTAAAAAAACACTACTGTCAGGATTTACTAAAGAGACGAAGTGAAACATTAGTGATGAAAAGGACACGTTATTTTTTGCTAACCTTACTGTAAGTTTTCTTTTTTAAATGTATAGGAGAGTATTTAAATGAATCATGCTATGTGATTTACTAAGGTCTGCGGTAGTCCGTTTACTAGTATTTGCACCATTATTTAACACCCAGAAAAAAGCATGTCTTAACCAATTTTGCACCTGTGTTGTTAGTAGATTAGCTGCACATGATTATCATCGGCTACATGTTTGCAACACTACGCCTATTTGCGCTGCTCTTGGTAGATTGCAGTGGTCATTATGAAGACTGCATTGTCAGGAAATCATCTGCAGAACCTTCCACTTCCATCTGTGCTTTTATGGGATTGTGCTCTCACGCTAATTTGCCTTGTTTAATAAGTCGATAAACACAACACCACAAATGTGACCCTGGAGCACAAAAGCAGTCTTAAGTTGCTGGGGTATATTTGTAGCAATAGCCAAAAATACATTGTATGGATCAAAATTCTTGATTTTTCTTTTATGCCAAAAATCATTAGGATATTAAGTAAAGATCATGTTCCATGAAGATATTTTGAAAATTTCCTACCGTAAATATATCAACTTAATTTTTGATTAGCAATATGCATTGCTAAGAACTTCATTTGGACAACTTTAAAGGCGATTTTATCAGTATTTAGATTTTTCTGCACCCTCAGATTCCAGATTTTCAAATAGTTGTATCTCGGCCAAATATTGTCCGATCCTAACAAACCATACATCAATGGAAAGCTTATTTATTCAACTCCCAGATGATGTATAAATCTCAATTTCAAAAAATTGACCCTTATTACTGGTTTTGTGGTCCAAGGTCACAAATGGGCCTAACAGACCTGGTCATCATGAACGTCTTTGAGTGTGTAGCTGACCACGCTGATGCCCATGTTGACAAGGTCGGATGAAGCCACCTTGAACACCTGCTCGGAGAACTTCTTGCGGTCTTTGTAGATCTCCTAAAGAACAAACACAAAACCCACTTGCTTAGTTCCTTATTTGTAAAGAATTATCAAAGTCCCCATGCTCAATGAAGTCGATATACTATGCTGAGGACTGAAAGTGCAGGTTTTAAATGCTATATCTAGATTTACAGCTGTTTGTGATGTTGCAGAACAGTACATTTGAAAGGTGAGCATTATCTGTGCATTTAACTGTCTATTTACCTCCACAGTCAGGTGAGCAATGATGGCTCTCTGGTGACCCTCCAGTGTTTCCAAGGCGATGTGGGCAATCTCACCCTCTGACTTTCCCAGAAACATCTGACATGCTGCAGCCAACATCTGCTTATTCTGCCCTTGAATCTTCATCTGTTGGAGAGAGAAGGTTCAGTTAAGCCGCATAACAATCAATGATTTTTTTTTTTTTTACAGAAAAGTTATTAAAGACAAAGTATTTCATAAAGACAGAGTAGCACAACAATCTGGGACAGAAAATAGTTTTATTGACAGCCAGTTCTGATTTCTGAAACCCATATGAAATCTTGTTTACTGCATATTAGAGTCTGAGATAGTTAACCTGTGCGATTCCAGTGACCGAGACGGGCACTCCATGACGTGTGTAGACTTTATCACTCTTTACATTCAGCGTCAGTGTGTTCAAAGAGATCCTGTGATGGAAGAGAGAGAAAAAGCTGAGATTTGTTAATGCAAACCATGCATACATATATATACACAAACACAGAGAGTGAATAATACCTTTGTATCTGCTGAATGCATGGGAAAACAAACACTCTCCCACCAGAGATCATGACTGGTGGAGAGCGGCAGAAACCTGAGACAGGAGTCACATCACACACGTGAACATGTTTTCATGATTTCTACTGAAAATATCTCTCTAATGTATTTCTGTGATGTTTAGTCTTACCCGACACCACCATTGCTTCATTGGGGCCGCAAGTGTAAAACATTTTCACACTATGGAGAAACCAGAGGAATGGAAGAAGTAGACCACTATTAAAATCACTTGAGAACTATATGCGGAGGGGAAAAAGCAATCAGTATGGATTAATTTCTTAATATCTCACATAACAACAACTGCATTATTCTGCTCTTAGTCATTTTAAAATAAATTTCCATTCTGATTGCAACAGTCAAGTGTGTGTGTGTGTGTGTGTGTGTGTGTGCGTGTGCGCGGGGACTTAAACCTGACTACACACAGACTCATGGGGACTCATGTCACGGTGGGGACCTAAATTGTGGTCCCCACGGGTACAAAAGCTTATAAATCATACAGAATTAAGTTGTTTGAAAATCTAAAAATGCAGAAAGTTTCCTGTGAGGGGTAGGTTTAGGGGTAGGGTTGGTGTAGGGCAATAGAATATACGGTCTGTACAGTAGAAAAACCATTACGCCTATGGAGAGTCCCCACAAGGATAGCTGACCAGAAGTGTGTGTGTGTGTGTGTGTGATGTGTGTTTTTTCTATGGTGGGGGGGCCTTAAACCTGAATACACACCAACTCATGGGGACTTGTGTCCCCATGGGTACAGAAGCTTATAAATCATACAGAATGAGTTTTTTTGAGATTGTAAAAATGCAAAAAGTACAAAACATGCTGAAACGCCGAAAGTGAAAATATCTTCTTTATAGATGGGTCAAATTACTCAAATAAATTAAGTAAACTAAAACAAATCTATTCAAAACGAATTCTATTAAAATATGTATTTACAGTGTATACAAAAAATGCACAATATCTTACAATCCGCATCATAAACCCAGTAATGCCTTTAAGTAGTATCGATTGATTGATGCGTGTTCGCTTCTGGCAAACGGTTGGGCTTGTGGTAGCTTATTAAATACACGTTTACCGAGGAATTTCTGGAGAAAAAGCATCCAAGTCCATTAACTTATTAAAGGGTCCTAACTAAGTGTGACAGATTGTAAAATACGAGCATCTCTCCCGTTGTTATTCAGAAATAGCTTTGATTTAAATACATATTGCTTACATTTACGATTTTTTTAAATGGGCTATTGCGTTTATTTTTATTTATGTATTAATTTTGGACGGTGGAGATGTCTAAGCGCGCAGCGTGCATTAGGAGGTGCCCTATAATTACATTAGTATAATAATATTAAAACCAAGTACATTTTGCCTGTTATTTTAGCCTACTGAAGCAACATCATCAGACTGCACTGTCCTGGTAGACGTAAAGTCAAAACGTAAGAAATAACAAATAAAAATAACAACGGCGCCTACAAATTCGCAATATTGTATCGGGCAGTGAAGGGAATGAATCGAGTGTTTACATCCAGCACGACAACATAAAAGCTATTGGAACGGACTGCACAGGAAAATAATTGTCAGAAAAACTCTTACCGTTGGGTGAATGGATAGAAAATATTAATCGAGTTGATAATAGCACGATATCTGGGTTATTTTCAAAACGGCGTAAGGGCGCAGTAATCCGGCAGGCTGTAACTAGTAGCAGTGGATGATGATGATGGTGATGGTGATGATGGCGCCCCGCCCGGATCACACAGCCGGACTGGCGCCATCTCATGGAGCACTTCTTCCCAATGTGTGGAGCCCGCATCGCTGGAGGTCTGTGGCCCTATATAGGCTAAATAAATTGAAATCAGTTTCAGATGCCATTTGCGGTATTGGGAGTACAGTAACGCGATAATCGTTGAATCCCATCACCACCTCAAATTGACAATGCAACCAAACATCACATTTGGTTGAAATAGGGTCTGTTCTTACAGAAGGTTTTTTTTTCGCATTTCACTGCGCTTTACACTATATTTATAGGTAAACATGCACTACTGTCTTTGACAGTTGCTCTTTTTTATTGCAGAAATATAATTCAATACAAAAGAAACAAATATTACAGAACATATGGGGGAATACAGAGGAGAGAGGGGGAAAAAACAAATGACAATTTACTAATAAACCGTTCTACGAGATGTCTTCAAAGCTATGTTATTAGAGGAGACTTTTTGAAGTGATGACAATAATAAATGTAGATCAGAAGCAAATATTTTGCAGCTGGGTTTAAATTGAAGGTATCTAGCTTTATGGTATTTACATCATAAAGTTTAAGACATCATCAAACTACTTATTGTCAGAAATATCAGAATGGAAAAGAACCTTACTGATGGAAATACTACAGAGATGCTGCAACAAATAGTGAATGTGATATTTGAAGCCAGAATTGTTTAGAATAATAACAGAAATAGAATCAATGTGAAATAGATTCTTCTTCTTTTTTTGGTTATTTTATGGTTAAATTGACTTAGATACTTATTAGGGTAATAATGATGAATGATTTTAAAGACAGTTGCTCTTGTGTCTTTTGCAGCCTGTCGCGCATTAAGTTGAACTATTTAAAAAAATAACCTGTACGTAATAATGGCATTTAAACATGGCTGAACATGGAACAAGTATGGATTTGAACACAGTGCATTTGCGAATTGTATATCTATGTGGCTTTTGCTGCATAGTTTGATGTCATATCCTCCTGGGACCCAGGCATATACTTTTGTCCTCTATGGAAGATATTATATTTTAGTGAATTTCTCTGAGATCCTACATGCCACAGTTTTATCATAAACACACCTTCTCCTTGGTCTTTAAAAATGACTGATATTGACAGAATTATCAAATTTAGCACTCTTAGGGAAATATGATAATACTTTGTAATTATCATTTAAATCTGACTAATTTTCAAATTGTTTGTCGTAAAAAAACATCTCAGAAAAATGTTATGGGGTTTCAAATCAGAATATGACTTTTTATTATGAAACGGGGCATAGTTTTCATACATGTCTTCAGTAGAGGACACCAGGACAAACATAATGTTAATCAGACATTTTGGGGAAACACAATAAGTCAATAGGGAAAGAAATTATAGACCAATATTCCTATGAAATATGAGATATTCTACTCTTTTTCAACATTTATTCAACATTTATATATGAAAATGTTGCCATGTTATTACTCCCATTATAACACTTCTTTTTTTTTTCATTATGGTTTGCCCTAAGAACAAATTAATATGCAAATTAGATGCAATTTATGACAGGGAGATACCAATTTTGCACATATTGCATAAAGTAAAATAGTATATCAAATCATTCTGTTATATCTCATCAACATAGTTGAGAATCATCTTTGTACAAAGTTTGGTAGCCTGAAACCTAAAAACAATTGATGAATGAAAAAATAAAACATTGTTTAACATCATGTTAATCAATCATTTTGGGGAAACACAACAAGTCAATAGGGAATGAAATTACAGATCGATATTCCTTTGAATTATGAGATATTCTTATGAAAATTTTGCCAAGTTATTACTCCCATTATAACACTTCTTTTTTCCATTATGGTTTGCACCAAGAACACATTAATATGCAAATTAGATGCAGCGTATAGATACATTGAATAAAATAGGAATATTAATTTATGGAAATTTTACACACATATTGCATAAAGTAAAATAGTACATCAAATCATTCTGTTTTATCTTTAATAACATAGTTGAGAATCATCTTTTTTTTACAAAGTTTGGTTAAAAATAGCCTGAAACATAAAAACTGATTGGGGAATGAAAAATATAAAACATTGTTTTTGCCTATACATGCCTTTTCATGTCTGTTTATTTTTTTGAATGACTTAGTCCTGGCATCCTCTACAAAGGGCATAGAATAAAATATGAATAAAAATACCTTTTTTCAAAAAAAAAATTTCTCCATTTGTTTCTTATGCTCCTAAAACATTGTTTTTGCCTATACATGCCTTTTCATGTCTGTTTATTTTTTTGAATGACTTAGTCCTGGCATCCTCTACAAAGGACATAGAATAAAATATGAATAAAAATACCTTTTTTAAAAAAAAAAATTTCTCCATTTGTTTCTTATGCTCCAACCAATGTAATGACATAAAAAAACAACAAAATTCAAAACATTTTAATGGTTCTTAGGAGGATATAGCAAATTGTAAATTGTATGCATTGGATTTAGATGCAATGTTTTTGTAAACAGAATACAGCTAATCGTTTTACCTTGACAGGGAAAATATTTTGTGGAGCATTTGCTGATTGCTATATTATGCTTCTTGAATTTTGGAACCTTGGAATCACCTGTATCTTGGTGATTCTGTGAAATGTGTGTATCCAATTGAAAATACTGTGTCAGCGGCATGGCACAGTTTGACTTATTTTATTAATAATAATAATAATAATAATAATAGTGTATTATTATTATTAAAAAGTAAAAGTGTCACGGGGTTTAGAAGACAGGTAGAGCTGGGTGTCATCGGCATAGCAGTGAAAGTGAATACCATATTTCCTGAAAATGTGACCAAGCGGGAGTAAGTAGATAATGAATAGAAGCGGGCCCAAAACAGAACCCTGAGGAACACCAGTAGTAACTGTAGATGATCTCGATCGTAAGTGGTTAAGTTGGACGAACTGAGTGCGACCAGAGAGATATGACATAAACCAAATTATTCTTTGAATGAAAGTGATAACTCACACTGCCTTTCTGTTTTGCAGCTGCTCAGTGAGAAGACATGCAGAATTCTCTCCTTCTCCTCATGTTTGGTGCCAGAATATGAATACTGATGTTACCATTGCCTCCAGCTTCTCTTCATAAGAAAATATCAGATTTTTATCTAATATCCAAAGTTATTCAAACTCATTGCAAGTTAACTTTTCTGTAGCCAAGAGGCAGATAGAAAGGAAAAGCAAAAGGCAGAAAATGAAGAAATTAGCAGTTTTTTGAATAACCCTATTTGTATAAACAGAAACATACTTGTTTTTATAACAAGCAGACATGATGGGAACTTTCTGCTTCTTAACATTATCTATTGAAGACCCTGAAGGGAAACGTCTTATCTTGAGTTGTAGAGGCGATACAGACAGATATTTTTTTTCATCAGTTACAGTTCAGGCTTGCACAGATTAATGAAGCTTAAATGTTATTCTATGCACAACAAGGTTATACAACATTAGAAAACATGACAGTGAACATGAATCAATATAAATAAAATCTGTAATATACGAATATATGAAATGTGTATATGTAGGATAAGTAAATACAAATAAGGGAAACAATGTCAAAAGCTAAAAGGGTCTCTTAAGCCATAAAACCCCAAAGATCATGCATGATTCTATGCAGACGCTACATGCATCATAGTATAATAGGAATATTTGTGAGGTTGCAGAAGCTTATTCAACAATTCTTGCTTGTTAACACACTCTAAAAAATGCTGGGTTAAATATAACACAGCGCTGGGTTAAAAAGGGACAAACCCAGCTATTGGGTTGTTTTGACCCAGCAG
>NW_015552624.1:1258080-1264860 GCF_001515605.1 Sinocyclocheilus anshuiensis | reverse complement strand
GTTTCGAACCCAACTGCTGGGTCAAAACAACCCAATAGCTGGGTTTGTCCCTTTTTAACCCAGCACTGGGTTATATTTAACCCAGCATTTTTTTGGAGTGCAGTATTGGTGTAAACTGACCAAATTTTCCCATTTGCCCTTTTATCAGTTACGGCCTCCTAATCATATGAACAGGTTGAATACGTTACTGTGATCTGGGACACTTTGACTGCCACTGCATCGTTTGGATGGATGCTGCAGACAGGTGCTGGAAGAGTAGGTGAAATTATTCTCTCCAGTGTGAATTGTCATGTGAACCTCAAGGTTTGTTTCACTGTAAAGCTCTTTGCACACTGAGAGCAGGGGAAAGGTTTCTCTCCAGTGTGAAGTCTCATGTGCTGCTCAATGTTTTGTTTATATGTGAACCTCTTTATACAATGAAGGCAGAAGAAATGCTTCTCTCCTGTGTGAATTTTCATGTGACTCTCAAGGGTTTGTTTCATTGTGAAACTCTTTCCACACTGAGAGTAGGTGAACATAGTTTTTCAGGTAGCTTTGCAGGAAGGTTTCTTCAAGCATCTTGGAGATGTTGCCAAAGTTCTTCTGGGTTTAGTCTTGAGTGTTTTCTGGTTCTGTACTTTTTCTCAAGTATGGTTTTCAGGTACTCTTTTCAGGGGCAGTTGTACGTGGCCTAATGGTTAGAGAGTCGGACTTGTAACCCGAAGGTTGCAGGTTTGAGTCTCAGATCCGGCAGGGATTGTAGGTGGGGGGAGTAAATAACCAGCGCTCTCTTCCACCCTCAATACCATGACTGAGGTGAGACCCTTGAGCAAGGCACCGAATATGGCTGCCCACTGCTCCGGGTGTGCTCACGGTGTGTGTGTGTGTGTGTTTAAATGCAGAGCACAAATTCCGAGTATGGGTCACCATACTTGGCCACATGTCACTTCACTTTCACTTAACACCTCTGGTTTAACTCTCTTCACTCGAGAGAGTGTCAAGCCATTCTTCCTTTTTTAAAGAAATACAAACAATTATAGAATGCATCGCTATGAGTGCCTTCAATTCCCTTGAAGTGCTGAGAACAGAAAAGAAAAGGTCCTTAGTCCTTACCTTCTCTTTCAGTCAGTCTCGCAAATGCATCATGCCTGGCACATCCACTCTCATGGCGCTTTTCCACTGCATGGTACGGCACGTCTTGCTTTTGGGGGGGTATTCCACTGTGTACACAGTACCTTGTACCTGACGTTCCACCCAAATGTTCATGAGTGTGAACGGAATACAGTGCCGAAATATAGAATTTATTTAGAGACTCATGCTGTGTCCCAATGTGCCTACTTATACTGCGCCCTTAAAGTATGTACTATTTTGGTGAAGAAAAAGTACACACTTTTGAGTGTAGTAGAAGAGTAGGCAAGCTTCGGGACATACTATCACATATACAATTGCATCTTTAATGGACTACTCTGTCGCATAATTACACGCATCCTGTCACTGTAAACTGGCCTGTCAGTCATCTTCTCACAGTTAACATCCTCTACAATGAAATATAACACAGATAACATTAAATAAATATAAAGGAAAGGAAAGGAAAGGAAAGGACGTGACGTGTGGCCAAGTATGGTGTCCCATACTTGGAATTTACAAAAAAAAAAAATCATGGCCACAAATTAAGAAGTCATTCTCACGACTTAGATTAACATTAATTCGTTTGTTTTAGATACATTTTGGCGTTGTATCCAATTAGTTCCCTTGTTTCTATTTGGTTAAGTTGTGGCCACAATTTTACATAAAACAAGGGAACAAATTATTGAAGAATTAATAATATAATAATATACATATAATATAATTATTTATTTAATAATAAAGAGAAAGTGAAGTTACATGTGGCGTACCATACTCGGAATTTGTGCTCTGCATTTAAGCCATCCAAGTGCGCGCACACACACACACACACACCGTGAACACACACCTGGAGCAGTGGGCAGCCAGTGCTGCGGTGCCCGGGGAGGTATTGAAGGTGGAGAGAGCGCTGGATATTCACTCCCCCACGATCTCTGCCGGACCTGAGACTCGAACCCGCGACCTTCGGGTTACAAGTCCGACTCTCTATCCATTAGGATCCATATATCCACTATACCAGGTTAAATGTTGATTATTAGTAACTCAAACCTTTATCTAAACTTTTATCGTCAGTCGTGCACATCCGCCATGTTTGTAGTTTTTAACACTTTTTATTCGTGTTTGTAGTTCTGAACCGAATCCTTCGCCAAAGCGCAATGGATTGTGGGCAATATTAGCCATTAGAGTGTGCATGGATCCACACTTCAAAAATCTACCTGAAATAGCAGACCATCCGGGGACTTCTGGTATACTCTTTTCAACATACTATGCTTTAGGACGCATGTAATCTCACATACTATTTAGGATGGCTAGTATGAACATTAAAGTTGGTGACGTGTATTACAGTCGCCCTCTTATACTTCCGGGCGCCCCGCTAATGACGTCACGGGCTGTCGCTGGCCAATGAATTGGAGTGTTTTCACATGTACTTCGGACCAGACACCGGTCATGCTGATGGCGTTCCTCATAGTGTCCACTAGAGCAGTGTTTCTCAACCAGGGGTCACATTTTGTATATTTTGACATGTTCCCATGAAAGAAAAATCCAATATAGCTGATGATATGGTCAACTAACTTGAATTATACTTGACTACATTTGGTCCTCACAAAGACATACATAGATGAGTCAATTTTGTTCTGGGGGTCCTTGAGGATGGTTCTGAATTGGACTGGGGTCCGGTACGCCAAAAAGTTGAGATTCACTGCACTAGAGAACGCAGTGCTAGTTCCCAATAAGTGCCCTGAAAAGTGAAGTCAAAACAGTTCGATCGCCATCTGGTGGCTGGCTGCAGTATAGGTCATAAACCCCGCCTTATCCATGTAAATGAATGGGACTTGCGCCAACCTAAATAATCAAATTCAAATAATCAAATACACTTCAAATAAATTTTTCCCAAGGATGGTTTCCTCATTTTAGGTAGTTATTGTCACGCTAATGTATGTATAAATGTTGTTTTTGTTTTTTTGGGCGGGACTTTGATACCGCGGCTTCACCTCACGATCACTACTGCGGGCCCCAAATGAATCACTTTTTAAAATTATTATTATTAATCAGAACAAAATATATAGCAGTATACAGAAATGTACATATTAATACATAAAAAAACGTGCCAGAGTGTACAAACCATTGATTCATTAATCAAAAAATGTATATTCGTGAAAAATTGTACAAGCCTTCACTGCTTTTTTTTGGACAGTTCTCCAAACTGCTGCAGTAGTCCTTAGTCTCCTCAAGAAAATGAATGAACTTTGGCTTGGATCCTGACCATTTATTATGTATGTGAAATTTTCCCAAAATAATCAAAATTTGGACAAGAAAAGTAAAATTATTATTACTTTCATTGAAATAATACATACATATATCAAAATAATTTAACTTGAATATATGTTTTCCTTCTAATGAAAATGACAGGATACTCTTTTGGCGTAAATGGAAACCCAAATTTATCCAAATATTCACTATAAAATAATAAATTACCATTTGAATTTAAAAGTTGTTTAACTAATGTCATTTTCATACCAACTTTTATAGAAGAGATATTTTTTTTTTTATGTTGAATACATCTATTATTCCAGATAATATATTTATTTGGGGGAAATTTGTGCTTAAACACCAGCATCCAAGCCAATAAAGCTTGTTTGTGAAATTTAGCTAATTTAGCTAACAGACGGCATAATCTATGCCAGATCTATGCCACCCATCATGTTGAGCACAGTTGATGGTTTTCAGTTTACAGTCTATGGTTCCCACTCAAACGGGAACATCCGTAATAGCCCCTTTGTGATCATGAGAACTGCATTTACATGAGGCACCAAAACAGCAGTCCTGCTTGGTCAGTTTTGTGTAGAAAAGCTTGGTTGTAATTGCAGTGAAACGGAGGAGTGTGAGAGAGATAAAGAGGCATGAGTGGGTGGATGGAGCTCTGAGGTTAAAGAGGTCATATGATGCTGCTAAAAAGAACATTATTTTGTGTATTTGGTGTAATGAAATGTGTTTATGTGGTTTAAGGTTCAAAAAACACATTATTTTCCACATACTGTACATTATTGTTTCTCCTCCATGCCCCGCCTTTCTGAAACTTGTCGATTTTGAGCCGTTTTAGGTAGGTGTGGCTGACTCTTAACTTTTATAAAAAAACATCTCTTTGGATTTGAGACTTTAGTCTTTGCAACTTTACTCTTCTTTATGCACCAAGAGCTTGTAACACTTCAATGAGATGTTATATATGTTTTATGTTAATAATACTTATTTAGAAAATACTAATTATTTGTTGTTTACAATACGTCAAGAAAGATTTCTGCCGCTAGTAGTATAGCGCTATGCGGAAGTGAAGTCGCTGGCTGAGATTCTACCGGAAATACGTAAGCAGCGTTCGTGCATAGAGTCCATTTAAGATCGGCTTTGGTCGGATGCTGTCGTTAATTTCCTGAACATTTCTCTCACCTATGGGATACAAAGAACAATCGCGTTTATATAAAGCCTATAGGTTATAACTGTAAAAACTGTGTAGCTCTTTGCAAAATAAATAAATAAACAAATAAATAAACGACTGTTAAAAGTGTTAATCATACTGTAAATAATGCAATAATGCAATAAACTATGAAACTAATAAAACCATATAGCAGCCAGTCTATGTGTTACTCAATCAATATTATTTTCATTTCCTTGTGCTCTTTACCTTTTTGAAAATAATAATAATAATAAAGCAATAATAACCATTGCAGACTAACCCAACCTTGTGCTAAATAAATCCTTTTTGTTTTATAAACATATATATTTTTATTACAATTCTTTAAAGGGATTTGCATTGATGTTTTGTCCATACAATGAAAGCCAATGGGGTCCAGTGATGTTTGGACCCCAAAGCTCTTCAAAATAGTATTTTTCCTCCCTCCTGTTTCACAATATTCGGTTAAAGCCCCTCAAATGCACCTCACAGCTGAGCTGGAAGACTAAACGAAGACACCGATTTGTAAAACAGAAGTGTCTTTCTTTGTCAGATCGGGGGCGATGAAGAAGGGTTGGAAAATAGGAGGAAGAACAAAAACATCCTTTTGAACCATATTTCTTTATTTAGCGTGCCAATCCTTTTGCTGATTTGGATTTCATATACAAAGGTAGGCTAATTACATCACTTCTTTATAAGATTTAAGTTTTTTTAAGTGAATGCTTCTTAACATCAAGGCAACAGGAATAATAGGGTTAAATTATGTAGTTTTGTCGTTTACTGCGTTTTAACTTTATTTTCAGATAGATAGGCTATATGATTATTAACAGATGTTTTAGGGCGTTTCTAATGAGGCCAGAAGCAGTTCGCAGCTATATTTATACGCAGTCTTTAGGTTTATAGGCCATGTACATGAATTTTTTCATTTCTATATCTTATTTTGCTCGTTGTAGTAGGCTACACATTCTTACAGCATGGCTGTAGCGTGTATATGCGGTTAACACTTTGATTCTCGACACGACAGCGAATTTTTATAGTTTTTATACAGACGGATTCCTGTATGAAAGATGGATTAATTCGTCGTTTAATTGGTAGCCTGGGCTACTATTCTGATCTGAGTCAGCGATTTAAAAGACAGCATTCATGCATGGCCAGGCAGTCAGTCATGGGTTAAGTGCATTTATAAACCAAACAGATTTATTAATAAATATGCGGTCTTATGAAATCGACTGTTAACCAGTGGAAGTGAAGCAGATGCATTTATTTTTTTCACGCTGAGGCGCTCAGTTTTCATTCAATACGAGGCCAAATGCTAACGTTACTTTGGCAAAAGACTAGAACAATGCTGGTTGTTTCCGTCTCTTTCTCTCTCGAATCATTTTGCCACAGTAAGTGAGTTAGTGAAAAATAAACTTGCTAGTGACTTGCTCAAATAACAGTATTGTGAACACTTTTTTTCTATTCAATTACTGAAAAATATTGGCCTCAACCTATCAGTTGAGATGTCTATAAAAGGTAAACATGAAGCCTTCTAAGGGAGGGAGAAGAGAGACAGATTTGAGCTCTGAGTTTCTTGGGGTTTTGGCAGAAATAGGCACTGTCAGCTGCCTTCAGTCTGGTCTGGGCAAGCCATTCTGCCAGAAACTGGATGTCATGGCATTATGGTTGGTTAGTGTCCATTACAGACAACAAAATCGCCTCCCTTTGTCAGACCTTAAAGGGGTCATATGATGCGATTTCAAGTTTTCCTTTCTCTTTAGAGTGTTACAAACTGTTCGTGAATAGATAAGATCCCTAAAGTTGCAAAGACTAAAGTCTCAAACCCAAAGAGATATTCTTTATAAAAGTTAAGACTCGTCCACGCCCTCCTAAAATGCCTTGTTTAAACACGCCCCCACATGTCTACATCACTGTGTGGGAAGATTTGCATAACGCCGCCCAAATGTTCATGCAAAGAAAGAAGGCCTTTTATTCTCTGTAGTATTGTTGCTGCCGCCATGTCGTGAAGACGCTGTGTTTCGTTGTGAATGCGAAACTACTTTGTTTGGCCTTCAAAAAAAGGACGATATCCGCTTCGTCATGCCTAGAGTTGATCCATGCTGGTCGCTGAGGAAATACATCAACTTCGCGCTGTGGATCGCCGGATCGGCTTTCACCGTAGATAAAGCGGAGTCCAGCCCGGGGTCGTCATATGTGGTTGCCGCAAGCCCGCCGGACGCTCCTTCCGTGAG
>NW_015552624.1:1257737-1257996 GCF_001515605.1 Sinocyclocheilus anshuiensis | reverse complement strand
AACACATTTCATTACACCAAATACACAAAATAATGTTCTTTTTTAGCAACGTCATATGACCCCTTTAAAGAGATACTGTAGATCAGACTGTCAGGCTGCTGTACAGTTTGCCTAAAAATAAATATTTAGTCTCCTTTGATGTACATGGGAGGATTCAGTGGGCATTAATGATTAGGCTTTTGGTTAAAGGGGTCATATGATGCTTTTTTAAAGATCATTATTTTGTGTATTTGGTGTAACAGAATATGTTGACATGCTT